>NC_133813.1:11261571-11566763 GCF_043250625.1 Sebastes fasciatus
GGTGTGTAGCTGAGAGCAAAATGAAGGTTGAGTTCGAACGTGGGTGGTTCCGAGGAAGGGCGCAGGAAGTAGGGGGGTACTTTGTGCCCCGGGTCCGATTTGGTGTTGTGGCAGATGTGAACGCAAGATGGTCTCTAGTTTATGTTTTTTGTACCTCAGTGCCTATGTCTCTGTGTGTAATGGTTTACCCGGCTGCAAGACAAATTTCCCCTCAGAGAGACAATAAAGTTAAAGTTCTTTTTAATAGTTGCTATCTAGACTCAAATCTTTAATAATAGTGTTTTTATGTTCTTAATAAGTAGAACTGTTACACAGAAATGACAAGAAGCTTAAGAAGAGAGTATTGACCATGGTGTGTCCTTTTCCGATTTTAACATTTTCCATCGCTGAACAAAGCATTGCAAAGCCACATGCACTATATTTGCCTGCTCATCAACCCTTGCTATATTCAGAAGAGATGCAAAATTAATTTCCACAGAGTTTAAATTCAGCAAGATAAAAATCACATTGCGTTAGTTATCTTCACAATCACTTCAGCTCCCACTTCATGTTTAATCCCTAAATGAGGCTCCATTAGTTTCATTCACAGCACAGCAGATACTGGCCTAGAATCCTGGCTCACAGTGTCACTTGACAAATGAATGCTAATGCACTACTTACCTGTTTTCTACTAGTGCAAACAAGCCTGTGGGCTAAAACGTGAGTGGCAGATGTAATAGTTTCCTCACCACTGCCCAAGCCTGCTGTCATTACGGCAGCTCTTCCTCTATGAGAAGATAAATGGCAACATCAGATATAGTGTTGCCTGGCTGCCTGTCAAGTTCACGTGCAATCAGATGAAATCCCCCTTTAGTAAGGTACAACGACTTTTTGCAAGTGACGTTAAGAACTTTGGCTTCAGCCACTTAACAATAAATATCCCTGCACATGCCCACACAGACACATATGTGCGCACGCAGCCAGCCAGACAGTTAGCATGCTCTGCCAGGAACGTCCAACTTGATAAAGAAAGACAGAAACAAAATGTTAATTTAGTAACTGCAGAGCTGTCTCTGTAACTACTGCTGAATGTTAGACTGTACGCCTAATTGCATTATCCTCCAACTGCATGCTGTGAAAGCTTAATTAGGATTTTTTTTTTCCTATGCAGTCTCAGAATGAATATACAGGGGAACCTATTTACCAACTAATATATGCACATACTTCAACCACATCTTAAAGATTCAACACAACACATTCAGCCAAAATTCTCATTTCCAAGCTCATCCTTTTTCGTGCATAGCAGTCTCATATGGAGTGAAACCAAACAGTTCATAAATCATTGAGGTGAGTGAGAGAAGTGGTAACAAAAAGGAGAGAAAAAATCTGACGGGAGTCATTATAAAAGATGGATGGATGAATGGGGAGATAAATCCAGCAGCCAAGAACAGGACAAACGTGATATATTGGGGAACACACCGCTCATATCCAGCATTTGCGTTTGTGTGTGTGTGAATACAGTGATGGGTGTCTTTTGATGCCAAACACCTCTTGGACCCCAGAGATTATTCATGTCTTTGTTCATTCATCCATCTACCCGTTCATCGATCCAAAAGCAAGTGACTTGAGAATTGTTAGGAATATCAGAAACAAACATCTATGAAAGAAGTATCACATGTGAGAGGTTATGGATACTGTGAACATGCATTTTACACATCTACTGTCCAAGGGAGGAATCAACTAGAGTCACTGGCTGTATTCGAAATAGCATAATATACTAATAGTACGTACTGATTTGGCCAAAATCAGCAGTATACAAACAAAAGCAAAATCTACAGAATGCCAAAAATACCCGGATGTCATACTGATTTTGAAAACATCTCCAGAATGCATCGGACCAGTCTACCACGCCTACTGTATCCCACAATGCAAAGCGTTGGAACGGTACAGGCGGCCACAACAACAGCAGCACAAAACAGCTCGTTTTTTTTTCTCCATTTTTCGTAGCTATTTGGTTACTAAATTGTCTTCGGAAAATTTTTGAGGCAAGAAATCAACTGTGTACATTTTGAATATTGATAGTTTTACATTATAAGATGGCGAATTGAACATTTGCTTCAACGTTTTTGGAGTTTAGAAGCTCTAAAAACTGCCGTGACAGCTAACTAGCCCCTGCCGGGGTTGCTACCTCCCCAGCCGGGCAGTCACGCTCTCAGAACCCGCTACGAGCTGGCTGGAGCTCTCTCAAGAGACCAGTCTCGTAGACAATAGGCTTTTATTTCCTTTTTGATGGATGGTTTGTTTAAATATCACGACATAAATGTCTATTATAAAATTAACAGGAACCTGTGATTATCTCCCTTTTTGGAGTTGAAAAGCTCCACAATCGCCCGCGGGCGTAGCTCGCTCGAGAGCTGGCCAGTCACGCTCACAGACAGCAGGCAGTGATGAAGGAAGAGGCGAGGGAAAGAGCAGCCTCTGACGGGTAAGAGAGAAACCTGCTGAGACGACATGACCCTTTATGACATTACTGCAATATTTGTAGGGATATAATTCCACTATTTTGTTGCTGTAACTGAAAAAGAAATGTTGTCGAGCAATGTTTTATATTTACCATCTCCCCTCGTTGATGATCCTGATGATCCTGATCCTAAACCATGCAGTATCTTATAAAGTAAACATTAATCACAAAAAACTAATTGAAGTTGTATTTTTCGATAATACTGCAATAGTGGTATGAGTTTGTTTTTTTTGTCCAGTGCTTTAAGAGCTTGTTTAAAAGCTAAATCCTGGCCTAGCTTACTACAAAATAAATTGCTTTAACTGTTTAACTGCGTTCCTCAGTAGTATGCAGTATGTACTGTATACTGCATACTATGTTCCTCAGCAGTAAACCTACTCAGGTTTAACCACTTCTGGAAAATGAAAATGAAACATGTCACACAGATAACTTCAAGTTGAAATCCTCCCTTTAATTTTTCCCTGACTCCTTTTGGGAGACGTGACGTCTCAATCACTGGCCTGACTTTGGCTATTGAAAGTCCCTGTCAATCTCCCCACACTGATTTAAGGCCAAAGCGTGGCACTGTGGCATCCGAGCCAGAGCAATCCATGCTGCATAATTCAACACTGCTCCCAAACCTGTCTCATTAAGTATCCTGGCCATGGTCCACGGCTATGAGTATGGGACTTTGAGTGACAGATCTGTTGCCAGCTTAGTACAAGCATGCACAGACCCAGTGTAAGCCCCAACTTCAGATTCCACTTCGGCCCCTCCCAAACCTGGCGAAAACTAGCCCCGGCTCCAGCCTCAGCATCAACTAGCACAACTCCACTTTCAGTACTATGTGTGTCCTACATGTGACAAGTGCAGCCAAGCTGCAAACGTTAAATCAACTCCAAGTCACCACTATTTTACCCTGCAGTTGATAGTAAGTTGGAATGCAGGATTTCTATTTTCTGACCAAGAAAAAAAGGAGAAAAAAGTGGATTCCTTTCAGGGGTTGGATATGTTTTCTCAAACTCACACAACTGGCACAACATAATGTCAAATGCACACGACTGGCCACCAGTGCAAGAGTAAACACATATTTGCCATAATGTATGCTGTTAATTAAACAAGACCTTGAAGTTTGACTTTGGACATATGTTAGTTAGCAATACTGTACTTGGTAGCTCGATTGGTCGGTAATGACGTGTTTGTCACTTTCAACTTCTCACCGCCAACCATAACGAATGTCACATTAGCCCCCAGTTAAAGTTTGGGACTTTACTCTTGCTCTGATTCGAAATGCAATCCAGGCAACTCCTCAGACCATAGCCAGACCTCGGACAGAATTTACTTCAACCGAAGAGGCTGCCACACCCCCGAGCCAAAAAGATTTGGGAAAATCGAAGATTTATCGGCATGGCTGCACAGTTTGCCACATTTGACTGACGTAGTGACAGAGGAGGATATTTGCCTTCTGCATCAGTGAGAATTTCATTTAGCGAGTCGACAGAGGTGGGAGACGCACACTGACCTGCCAAATGAGGGGGGCAGGTGATGATCACAGCTCTGCACAAGAAGGTGTCGGTGGTGGTCGTCACCCTGGCCCACTCAGCATCCTGTTGAAACACATAAACAGCTTTATTTGATAAGCAAGCTGCACAGATTTGTTAGTACATTACATCCGCTCTGTTGTGGCGGAGCTATTTATAAGTGGGATTTGCTGACGGATTTTGGACACAGTTTATTTCAAATGCAGTATGCACAAACTGTATTTAACTTACTTTAATTACTTTAGATTACTTCTTTCCAGTAGCTGACCCCATGTTTTACTAAGTATCCAACTCTGCATTTTTGAAATTACACTGGCTAAATTCTTAACTCTTCGGAGCCAAATTCTGCATTTCTGCATACCGTTAATACCGTCATTTTTTAATATGTCTTTACATAAACCTTGAGCCTTTGATAAATTGATTCATGACAAGCGTCATTTAATGCCAGCACCTACTACTACTGCGTACATTAATCATGTGTTGAATAGTGGAGGAAAAATAGCTTCTAAGGATATATTTATACACAAGTCGTTGTTCTATGAATCAAACTGATTTATATCTGTTAGATTGTGTTTTGTGTTTTTATAAGGGCTGTCAAAGTTAATGCAATAATAACATGTTAACGCAAATTAATTTCAATGCCACTAATTTCTTTAACTCTATGAGCAGCTGTCAATCACTCGCAAACTCCAAATGAGAAAGTTTGTGACCCGGCAGCTATGTTGAGATAAGTTGAGGGAATACCAAGCACCGCCCAGCAGCTGGAGCAAACGTATTCATTTTACAGCTAAACAGTACACTACAAGATGATTCCGAAAATGTTTTACGCGAGAAATAGGCATTACAGTAACATAATATTAATTAATTTTTGATCAGCGCTGCCTAGTTTGACTGTTTGATTGGAGTTCGCGAGTGATTGACAGCTGCCTCCGTTGAATGAACAACCAATAGGAACGCTCTCTCTCTGATATTAGCTCTGATTGTCCAAAGTTTCCCGTCACAGGCTAGATTTTTAAAGCCTGAAAACAGAGTCATGGGGAGGTGCAGATGTCTAGTTTTCTCTCAGAACACTTGAATTACAATATGCTGAAAGGTTATTGCCCAATGATGCCAAAAAAATTCTGCCTTGGTTTAAGGTACATTTTGAAAGATAAAAATGTGTGATTAATTGCGATTAAATATTTAATTCAATTTACAGCTCTAGTTTTTATGGATGTCAATTCTGACAATATGCTAAGAGAAGGAGATATTGTAGTAATTTATGCAAATGACATGGCTTAAAAGGTGGTTAAATGACATTGCGACGACGAGAGTTTCTACTGTATGTCAGCGGGTTTTTGAATCACTGCAGAGCTCTTATGTGCTAGCTCCCTTGGTCTCACATGCACTTAACTTAAGCCTCTGGTGATAATTAAAACTCACCCACCACCAAACGTCACTGTGCAACATAGAAGGCTCTTATCCTCCAAGTCTGTAAAACAGCTGGATATTTTCAGATGCTGAAAATTAGGAATTACATTTACTGCATGAGTAACTTTATGATTATTAAAAAATATATTTGTATTCACAAGGCATTAAAACAGTAAAGTCTTAGGAGTTCATATTGTCAAGCACCACTGTAACAACCTTCTGCTCTTTAGAGCAGAGATTGATGTTTTTTTTCAAATTAAAAGGTGTCCTAGCTTCCAGAATTTGGACAAGCTTCCCTCAAAGTCTAGAGGAAGCCAAAATAGAGATTTTATATTTTTTGATTTGTATGTGCATGACGCAATTGCCTCGCGGCAAGAAGGTCCTGGGTGTGAAGCCCACCGGGCCCGACTGTGTGAAGTTTGCATGCGCTCCCTGCGCCTGTGTGGGTTTCCTCTGGGTGCTCTGGTTCAGTTTAGGTGAACTGGAAACTCTAAATTGCCTGTAGCTGTGAATGTGAGCGTGAGTGTGTTTCTCTGTCAATATGTGTTAGCCCTGTGACAGACTTGGAAAATGTCAAGGGTGTGCCCTGCCTGTCACCCAATGCATTCTGGGACCCGCTATAACCCCCTGTGATCCTACACATATACTCTTAATTTTCTCCATTCTTGTTCGTATTATTACAATAATGTACTTGGGAGTAGGACTGCAGTTAGTGATTATTTTCAATATTGATTAATTTGATAATTTTTTCAGGTAATTGATTAATCGATAAAACTATTTAGTGTATAGGGCTGCAACAAAAAAATAGTTTCATTATTGATTAATCTGTCAATTACTTTTGTGACTAATTGTTTCATCGTAATCACAATTTCCGAGAACACAAGGTGCCCTCTTGAAAGAGCTTATTTTGTCCAACCAACAGTCTAAAATCTAAAGATATCAACTTTACTCACTGAAAACCAGCAGAAATTCCCATTTGAAAGGCTAGAACCTGGAGTTTTTGTGTCATTTCTTCTCCAAAAATAGATTAAATGATTATCAAGATAACAAATTGATTAATCATGTATTGTTTCAGCTCTAATAAAGTCTCAGAAAATATATTACTCACAGCCCAGGGTCACAACTTCAATTATCTTATTTTGTCCACAGCCAAAATATAGTAAAGTGACTGAGGTTAAATCATAAAAGCACCAAATATCTTTTAAGGGGCTGCAACCAGTTAATTCTTGTAATTTTTGCTTGATGAATGACATAAAAGACAAATGGCTTATCGAAGTTGGAGCATATTAGGAAATGAGGTCTCCTAACTGATTGGTATTCAATTTAGTATTCTATAGTTTAAAATCCAATAATCACATTTGGTATTTTATCATCCAGTTATCAAAATTCAATATTATATGTTTCTAACAAGCAATAAATACATATCCAGTAGAAATAAGCAATATATTGAGGTAAAACTCTACACTTAAGGGTGCATGGAGCCTTCTTGGTCCCTCAGCTGTGGATAAAGAAGACAGTCAGGCAGAACAGACCATGCCTCACAGGAGACGGCCTGTTTCCCCACTGAGGAGGCTGTTATCTTTGTGTCGCGCCTCATCAAACCCTGAGTGAGCTGTTACTGTACTCTACCTGCCATATGGCCGTCACAGCAGAACCCAGCCGGACATTCTTCCACCCAACATGTTCTGCCAGACACTGCGAAAGCTGTTGGGTGCCTCCCTGTGGAGAGACAGATACTGCACTTCAAATCCATTGATACCCTGAGTGGGCACAGAGCTTGAAGTTAACGGGTTTCTTCACCCAAATCATAAAATCACAAACCCCTGGTGGTGTCTAGCCAGCCATGCAGATAATTGTGTTATATATGGCAATTTTTATGGATCTGCCGCTGACACTTCTGCTGACACCCCAATGCAATAAAACCTTTTGTTTGTGGTGCTCAAGGCTACATTTAAAAAACTCGTCAGAAATGTCTCTTTCTGGAGACAATGTCCTGGTTATTCTGCATAAGCCAAATATTTAACAGGACAAAATAGAAGTCGAATGTAAGCTTGAAGGTAAAGTATGAAGGACAAATACACATAAAGAGTACTGACTTTAATCTAAAATTCCAGATCAAAATGATTTTAAAACATTTTGTGGCGTAAAACAATATTTGTAGAGGTGAGTTGTACCGGTTAGCCTCGACTCTTTTATGATCTACAGCTGATAAGATTCCACACATTTGATGCTGCTTTTACTGCTCTGAGGTGTTGCTATGCTCACGGTGCTACTCGTAATAATTCCTTCAGAATATAGGTGAAATGTCATAAGAAAATTGCTTCAGAGGAAAACAATGGAGGAAATGCTAATACACAAGTTTGGAACTAGAAAAGCATTGTTTTTGGCCTTTAGCCCTTTTACACTCCACCACTCTGAGGACAGAGAATGTTTAGAAGCAATAGATCAAAAACAGAACGGTATGGAACCATAACTTGCTGAGGGAGCTCATAGAAAATAGGAAAATCCAATAAACAACCACAACTCCAGTGTTTAAACAGTGCCAATCGATGACGCGTCTAGGACAAAGAAAGGCAGTGTGTTTGTTGGGTTTAGTGGAGAGAAGAAATCCAATGGGGTCTCCAGTTTTGAAAAAGCACTCAAGTTAACAATATGCAGTCTAGAGAAGGATATTAGCTGTTTACCTTTATCTTGAACTCTTGAGCAGAACCTGGAGTGCTCTCCAACAGTGGCAGTACCCCTCCAGCTGCTGCAGCATACATGAGGAAGAACAGGAAGGACATCTGGGATGGCTCGATGCCAAAGACGGACCTGCTACACACACCCATCTCCTCTTTTAGTTCTGGCAGAAAGGAATGAATGATTACATACTGTAGCTCTCATACATGCAGTAATTACTGTATATGCATTCCCATACATTGACAGTGTCCTGCCAAGTTGTAAACCATTAAATAGCTAACGACTATACAGTGTAGGGCTGGGGAAAAAAATCGTTTCACCTTTGTATCGAATTTCTTTCTTTCTTTTTTTTACGATTTTGAAATTGATTCTTTAATGCCAGAATTGATATATTTAATTAATGTGTGTCTATGCGGAGGTAGAAAGAAGTTACCGCTTTTATTGTTGTCTGAGTAACGTGACGTTGTTAATCCGTTCCGTATCCGTCAACCAAAACAAACTGCAGCCAAAAGCAACTAGCCAAAACTAGAGAGTAAAAAATGTCCATGTGGATATAACCTGTATGCCTCACAGTGTGGAAGTGACTGGGATCATTCTTTTATGTGTTAGCCTCGACTTAAACATTGTTTTCCTAACTTTGTAAAACAAAATGTAACAAATACATTCATAGATATACATTTGCTGAATTGTATTAAAAAGATAAATCGTACATCAGCAACTTGGAATTACAATTCAAACGTACACCTTTTTAATGCAATTGGTCAAAACTTAAACAAGAATTAAAATTCCAGTATATACAGTATATAAACATTGAATTGAATAGCTTGGCCCCATTGCCAACGATACCCGATCCAGCTGTTTGAGTCGTAATCGGCCCGATGTCCGATCTGGTATCGTTATCGGTGCATCCCTATTAAAGACGCTCTACCTTCCATTTCACTGGGACTTTAATTTGAATGGTAGCAAATGTTGGCATACTAATACACTAAGATAAAAGAGTGACCAACATTACACCTGCTGCATTGTTAACATTGCAACTGCTACTACTATATATGATCTACTTCCATTTTTTTACATTTACTTTGCCATGACTGCTAAGGATAAGAGACAAACTCTGGACCGCGACTATTATTCATCTTCATTTTTTTTCCACATCACAGCCAAAAAAAGAGACGCTGTCGTGACTGTACACTCATAAGATAAAAATACTGTGTATGGAACACTTTATCAACTGTCTTTTATTAACATGACCATGAATCACCAACCTTGGAAGTCAACTAGGGCAATTGAAGAAAATAGAGGGAGTGATGCTACTCTTAACCTTTACCTTCAGTCCAGGAATGTTGCTCAATGTATGAGTGCAGGGTCATGCTGTCGAGCTTAACAGCGTTGGGAGTCCTCCAAGGATCCTGGACGCATACTGTGGCACACAGTCTGTCGATCTGAGTGCAAAGTACAGTCATTACAACACACCCACACATGATGCTTTACCACTGTGAAGCAAAAGCGCCCCATTGATACAGATAAAAACAAAAGAATAGTTGGAGGCTGCCAAACACGTTTCTGACGGGGCTTTTCCTGCACATTTCTACTTCCCACTGCTACTTTAAGCACTTATCTTGGGCAGGAATTTTTGTGGTACTTTGTTGTGTGATAAATACACGCTTGTCCCATCAATCCAAAAGCATGCTGCATTATAAATGTAAAATACCATTACCACATCCATTTGGGACTTCTTATTGATTCCCAGCATGGTAAGGATATTGGACAATAAAGCGGATTATAAAAAATGTATTGTTGTAAGAACTGGCCTCTAAAGAAATACTGTAGATCTGCTGATATATATATATGCCATATATCATCTTATTATTGGTACACAAGAAATTAATTAAACCACTCCTGTATCATATTTGTCCACTGGGAGTTGTGGTTATTTAGCTGATCCTTATCAGACATTTCTAATCATCTAGGAGGACAGCTCTGATTTGAGTCGGAAGCACAGAATATTGCTGTAAGTCTGCTGCCTCACCTTCCACAGGAGCAGGGTGAGGTCCATTAGCACCAGTGGGGATAGAGCAGGGATACTGGTTGTGTAGGTGCAAACTTTGGCACCCGGCCCTCCCATGTCATGCACCTTCTTGCCAATATTGAATTGCGGGTAGGTCTCTAAGCCCAGCTCCTTTATGAGCTCCAAGATGTGTGTTTGGGTGCTGAAAGAGAAAGGAAGCCACTTTTATGATGCTTACGTTTACAGTGTGTCACGGTTTACTCTAGGGTTATAACACATACAGCTGATACATAATTAGAAATGCATTTATTCTGAGTTTAGAGAAGTGGACTTGAGAATACAACATTGCTTGAGCGAGTCCTTGAACAACTGGAAAAAAAAACTGTCAGAGTGTAGACATGAAGCACCTGAGAGATGCACCGTGTTGTCAATGTGCTCTTGAACAATGTACTTCACATGTTCTCTATTTGAGCTTGTTCTGTTCTGTTCTGTTGCCAACCATTGACTACAGGTTGCAGCCTACCAGCTAGACAGCTCCAGGGTACAAATGTATTAGAGCTTGTTACTTTGATCAGAGCAGTTTGTGCTGTGATGTGGTCTGAATCATGACTGAAATTTCTCATAAACATCCATTTTCAAACATAACTTCAGCTGAGTTACTGTACAATAATTCCTCCAAATCATATGAGAAATGTGACAGGCTGGTAGTTGGGATGTAAAATGGGTTACTTCAGGTTGGAAGGTTGGAACACCAAGGAGACAATTGTACGTGAGATATTGGAAATAGACCCATTACTACTGGGGCTGATACATAGGCGCAGTTTGAACTTTCAGGTTAGGGGTTCACAAAAAAAAATCTTGAGGGAATGTAATGTGTAGCCTACAACAGAGGCTTCATTTACATGAAAATTAACCACCAGCAGGTGCATTTTTATATCCCAACTAATATGCCCAATGAGTGATGGAATCTTGCGAGAATTACCATAGAAACCAAACTCAAACAAACTGCAAAACCCGACAGTAAACCAGAGATGAGCTCTGCACTGCTTTGTATAACTACATAATGACAAAGGTGAAATGTCTGACTAACTTTCAATTGTATACTAGAAGCTCTCTTATATTTATCTCTGCTGCATTTCAATTGCTACTAAATGGTTTTCAATATCATGAACAAAACAACAAATTCCTATCATGAGCATAATTTTCCTCAGTTTCTGCTCCTGTCAACTAAAATGAATGATAAATATCTTTGGATCTTAGCTGGAGTGACTGTTACATTAGCGTTACTTGTGGTTTCCTCTCTTTGTTTTTCCTGTAGTTTTTGAACAGTCTTACCTTCCTACCCACTGCCCTCCAAAGTCCCAGCGATCAACACCACTGGCTGCTGGTATTTCAGTGGTCACTGTGCGACCTCCCACCCGATCTGCATGGCACACCAGGATTTAGTTGGAGGCATACTTCTTTTCAACAATTTCACAGCTAAAAGAATCCAGTATAAAATGAGTTAAATTACATTTTTACAAACCTTTTCCTTCCAGTATCAGTATTCTCAACTTGGCATTCCTTTTCGTGAGCAAATGAGCTGCACTCAGTCCAGATAGTCCGGCGCCAACAATAACAACGTCCCAAATTTCTGCAGTCATAGTTGAGCTCAAGTGACTACGTTTTTTTTGTGTGCTGGTAACCGTGGAGTGGAGTCAGAAACTGAAATCCAACTTGTTTTCCCTTTGCGTCTCTGTATCAATTAGGTTATCTTGCAAAGTCAAGGCTGCTTTCATAAAACTGCACTTTGGAATTGTGAACAACTGAGCTTGTGACCTACTTGGCAGTGTAAACAGAAACTCCAGCAACAAAAGCTAGGAGGAGGCTTTATATTTTTAAACAGTAGAGGCGCTGTCGGTTATGAAGTCTTGTTAATTTGTTACACTGGGTTTTAAAAAAAATCATGCAGATGTTTAAAATATCAATTTAAAATTGTGCTTGCGTACGTGTTTGTTCCTGACCAAGGCTACCTTTGATGACACATTTCAGACTGAAGACCAGTTAATTTGCTTTTAAACTTACTTTAATAGAATGGCTTTTATGTTGATGTATGTGCTTATATAAATATATGTTTATGCATGTTACATTATTTACCTTTTATATTGTTTATGTTTTGAATAACGTTGAAAAGCACTTTGTGCTTATGGCTTGAAAAGTGCTCTATAAATAAAATTATATTAATTTAGGATGGCTTGTGCAATTGGGGACAAAAGCTGTGTCCCCAATTTGGAAAAAGTCGATTTTTGGGTCAGCGTTTAAGTTTAGGTTTGGTTTAATTAAAAGTAACTAATAGGTTTTTAAAAAAGAAAACCAGAAAATGTCAGGACTATTGATGTTAACGATATTAATGGTGTGAAGTGCAAAATGTAATTCTACATAAGTGTTACTGTATGTGTGAAAGAAAACTGTCAAATGTAATGTCAGTCAGATCAGGGGCACTGCAAATTCTGAGGTCTATATTCTGAAATAAGAAATACCGTCATTTGACTGGTTCATTTTCTCCCACTTGCTTACAAAATCACAAGGACATTTAGATACATTTCCAAAAAAAACTGATGAAATTCTTTTAAAAAAGGGTAATGAGATATTATAACACAGTTACATAAAAAGCAACTCAACAAGGCTTAGTGGAACAAGTAAGACTTTTTTTTTTTTAAAGACTCATGTATTAATCCAAGCAGTGAAACTCCCTACTGTATTCACTTGGATTGCCGGTTTTCTTGTCTTTGTTTATTTTTCTACTAAAGCTGTTTTCTAGCTCAAGAAACCCCAAAGAAGCCAAACTTGGCATGTTGGTATATTTGTTGTCCAACTACTTAGGCAAGGCCAAAAAACTCATGTTGCACAATGGTTAAACATATGTGTTTTTATTTTAAAAGATGATAATGACCCAGACTGTTTTAAGGCGACCATTACGTAGGTTTAAAGCAGCAGTGGGTAGAATTGGAGCAAATATGATTAAGTTAATTAAGTTATTTTTATAAAACGGTCACTTTATCCTGACCGTAGTGCATGAGACAGGTAATCTGAAAAAAATCATGTGCCTTCAGTTCTCCTAATGGCATCTGCAAGATTTCACAGACCAGAGGAAAAGAACCAATCAGAGCCGAGCTGAAGCCTTGCCGTTTTTGAGCAGCTGTCAATCACTCGCAAACTCCAATCAAACGGTCAAACTAGGCAGCGTTGATCAAATATGAATCAAGATTCTGTTACTGTACTGCCTATTTCTTGCGTAAAATGTTTTCAGACACATTTTGTAGTGTACTGTTTAGCTGTAAAATCAAAGTTTGTACAACTTTATTACCTGACCACCATGTTGAGATCAGTTGAGGAAATACAAAGCACCACCGAAAATTGCCCAGAATGATCAACGGCTCCCCACCATCATGGACGTCAGTGCTCGAAGTGGGCCAGTACTCACCGGTACACAGTACCCCCACTTCTACATTTTACTCGCTGGCGTACCATGACTTTTTGTTGCATACCGGCAGCTTGTGAGAGGTACGCTTCTCTTCCCTCTCAGATTCTCTGGGAGATTCATAATCATAGCGCCAGCGTTTTTTCGCCGCCCCTCATAAGCCGTACGAACATAAAAAATGTGTAAACAATGTGGAGAGCATCTAGACGAGCCGACACACGGCGCGGGGAGGGGGTGAGAACGACGCTGCTGTAATTTATCAATGCAATATGTCCTACACGTTCCTTTTTAAAATAAATAGTGAACTGTTTGCCATAACTTTATTTTTGTTGTGCAGAATTAATGGAACAATGTTTAAAAGTTTTCTGAATCTGCTCTTTTGATTTCTAAAATATGATTTTACAGGGCAAACATTTCCAGAGGAACTAAATGTTCAGACGAAGGCTGTGACAAGTGTAAATGATACAATAATTACTCACTTATAGTACGTTTTGTCTTTAAACTTTTTGGAGTTATCTATATCTATCTAGTAATAATGGTCTAAAATGATGTAAAATTCATAGTTTTAAGTAAAAAAAAATACACCTGAATTAATAGCTCACACACCTCAGCTCTGCATGCTTACCTGCTTCTCTGGCTGGCTGCTGTTGATTCCAGGCTATAGGCATGCTATAATATATTATAGAGTAATACTATAGGCTACAAATAGCACAGGAAAGCATTTGAACTATTAACGATATGAGTAAATATACAAACACACCACCTTAACCCTATAATGTTTCAGTTGGAATAGTATTAGAGTAGTGTAAGCCTACTGTAGAAGATGCAAAACTTAAGTATAATAATATAACAATAAAATCACAACTGATTATGACTGACACAGTATAACATGCTTAAAGAAATAATAAATAAATAAATAGGAGCAAGAGATTGCTGATATGGGCCGATACACGCCAACATGTGAATAAGGGGAGTACTAGCACTTGTGTTTTTCCAGTTCAAGCACTGAAGGACATCCAACACAAGCAATACTTGCATAGGGCATATTCCATGACATATGTACTTTTTATAACAATAAATATAACATAGCTGCATAAACTGTGTTTTGTCATAATAATAATAATAATAATAATAATAATAATAATAATAATAATAACTTGGATTTATATGGCGCCTTTCAAGAAACCCAAGGACACTTAGAAACCCACGGACGCCTAAACCCAAGGATGCTTAAACCCAAGGACGCTTGGGTTGTTGTACTGGTACCTCTTCACATTGACTGGTCTATCTGCTGATCTGCTGCTGTTTGTCTGCAGTACAAAAGGACGTGCTGAACATTTTTTTTTTTTTCATATTAAAATAATAAGGAAAAAGTGAGGAGTACCAGCACCATGCTTTTAAAGCACCTATAATTTCCTAAAGCAAAGTCCATCCTAGACAAATGCTGCTTTCCAATAATACCTCCTCTAGCAGTTACTCAGAATAATGCAAATGAACCGAGCTGCTCAAACTTTAAAAAAGAGTGGGTGTGTGGAGTCAGAGAGGAGTTTAGTCGGTTTTTAGATGGATCCGGCTCTGTCTCTGACAACTATACTTTATCAGCAGGTGGCTATAAATAAAAATGTTTTTCAAAAAAAATTGCCCAGAGCTTGTGAAATAAATGCGGTGACTACAAGAGAAAATCCACATGGAGATTTAAAAGGAGTGTTTGATATTTTTTTTTTTATAAAACTGGAGATAAAGCTTTTGATCCTTTATCACAAATCCATTCTGTGCATGTGTCTAGCGTTTCTCATTTATAAAGGCTGTTTCCCTGTAGATCTGGCACAGAGATAAGTGCTGTGCTTTTTTTGTCATACATCCTGGCAATGTATACAAACCTTGCTGGCTCGCGATTTTGGCTGAGCAACCAGTTTCTTGTCACTTGAGACCTTATGTACTCTCTTTGTCTTGCTTATTATTTGAAAGCACAGACATCTAACAAATGAGAGGTTCTAAAGAGGTTTGTGGTGTATTGTGTATGCAACAAATAAGAAGGAGTGTACAGTAGCTGTGTGTTTCCTTGTGCAGGTGGAGACAGACAATTTTCTCTTTCTTTTCATTTTTAAATTTCGCTTAGTTTTTAGTTCTTTTGTTTGTTTTTATACAAATAAATGAAAAGTGCAGTTATGCTGACAATTGTAGACAAAGCAGCATTGTGTTGCAGATGTTTTGCTTTCAGTACAGTTCAGTTCAGTTCTCATCAAATTAGCTCACTGAGGTTCCGTCATCAGAAACCCCATCTAATTGTATGGTTGCTCCTCCAGTTTCACTTGTTTACCAATGGATTGCTTTGTATTGTTGTTCAGCTGCCAGAGCGCTGATTTCCTCGAGCACATTTTCATTGTTTTTTATCTAATTTGATTTATTTTATATCATTTAGTTTAATTTAGCTGTGCTAATTACAAAGTATTTGGGAAAGTTAGAGGGTGGTGATATTAACAGCTGACTGGCGGTACCAAGGAAACCAACTTGTAAACAGGTAAAACAGGTGGAGCAACCATCCAATCAGAAGGCTGAGGAGGGGGAAGGTAAGGAGGAGCTCTCTGTAAAGCTAGAGCTGATTCTTTGTATTCCACTGCCAGACGTTTGGATGTAGTATCTGCATTCAGGTAATGTCTATAGAAATGTCCTCAACAGCTTGTTGTTCTACTTTCATGCTTTTTTCATTCCTCCTTAATTTGTCAATAAGCGCACAGTTCTGACCAAATCAGTGTTTTACATGTGAAGACACTGTACTGCCCGTTTGTTATAATCTCAGTCATTTGCGCTTCCTCTTTTTTTATCTCAAACAGGACCACTATGTTCAGAAAAAGCTGCAGTCGTTCGAGGTCAGCTTTCCTTCCGCCCTGGTTGTCTGTGTACTTGTTATGCACCGCAAGTCTCTGGAGCTCGGGTAAGAATACAGACACACACAAGCACATTAATACAAGCACACACACACACATACAGATACAGCGACTGTATCCTGTGTTATCTACTCCACCGTATTTCATGACATGGCACTGAGTGAAGCTTATTTCCAGAAATGCTCATTGAGACCCCTCATGCCTCGTCTCTGAGTGCTGAGCTATAGGCCTCAGTGGTGTAAGCTTCCCCATGTGTTACCATGGCGCTCAATGACTGGCCAATCAGGCTATGATTATGCCCCCAGATGACTGTTGCCTCCCTAATGTTCCAGGGATTTGAGTTCATGTTTTTTTTTTCTTCAGGGTGGGGCTCTTAATAGACTGAGTTGCAGATCTCAAATACACATCTAGTTTGATAAAATATATATAATATTATGTAATATAATTGGAAATCTTTCTTTATGTAAGATATGTAAAGTCTGTTATTTACTTGTGCGTTAATACACACATGCAACAGTTTGAATAAGACCACTGAAGGACTGCGAACTGAACACTTGAATACCTGAATATCCCTGAACCACAACTGTTGATTGCTTTTCCTCCAGGCCACATACTCTTGAAAAGCCATTGTGAGTCTTATTCAAACGTTTTTGTTATTTATGCAGTTATATTTATTATTGAAAAATAAAGATAAACAAAAAGAAACCTTAATGGAAAATGGTTGTATGATCAGTATTTTATTTCTCTCCTTCCTAATGGAACTACTTCAAGATGTTTACAAAGTTTCAGTGAGAGTTTGTTGAGCTTGGTTAAGGACCTTGTGTAAGAATTTAAAATGTTCTGTAGGATGTATTGGTTTATGTAGTGTTCATACTTGACCTCTGATTTGGGGTTTTTTCTGGAGCGCTGGTTATTGAGCTCTTTTTATTGTAAATACAACATGCAATTTGTCTGGTTTTTATCTTTCTGTGTGGCATTGGCTGCCACTATTATGTTTGTGTTTTTGTTGCTTTTCTAGCCAGACTATCTCTGAGAAAAGAATCTGAATCAATATTAAACTTTTTCTATAAAACCGTCTGCATGGCATCTGTAAACTGTGTCCAAGTGAATGTGGGAAAAGGCTTGCTGGATGAGAATACATAATAGGTATCCTCGATGCTTACAATAGTGGATTAAAAAAAAGATAATTGTCTGAATTTAAAGGTGTTCGAGGGATGCAGGTGACGTCCACGGGCCCGCAGACCATCCAAAAAGCCGAGGGAGAGAGCGTGACTTTGGGCTGCCGTTACGCACAGAGCCCTTTTGACACTGGAGAACTCGACATCGAATGGTCTGTGGTCAGTCCAGACACCACGCAGAAAGATCAGATGGTAAGAGGCAGAATGAGAGTGGTGCAAATTATGCGATTGGAAATCAATTAACAAATCACTTAACAACACAAAACAATGACAAATATTGTCCAGAAACCCTCACAGGTACTGCATTTAGCATGACAAATATGCTCAAATCATAACATGGCAAACTCAAGCCCAACAGGCAACAACAACTGTCAGTGTGTCAGTGTGCCCCAAACTGCATGTCTGTAAAGGGGAGACTTGTGGGTACCCATAGAAACACATTTTCATTCACATATCTTGAGATCAGAGGTCAAGGGACCCCTTTGAAATTGGCCATGCCAGTTTTTCCTTTGTGAAAAATTAGCGTACGTTTGGAGCGTTATTTAGCCTCCCTCGCGACAAGGTAGTATGACATAGTTGGTACCAATGGATTCTAGTTTCACATGATGCCCATATCTACACGCTACAGCCTGCTACAACCTAAAAAATAGCAATGTGCGTTAATGCCTTAAAGAAATTAGTGGCGTTAAAACAAATTTGCATTAACGTGTTATTGTCGCGTTAACTTTGACAGCCCTATGTCTGATATATGGGGGTTGTAAAGCAGAATTCACTTGGAATTCATGCTAAGGCACGCTTTTGTGTGTGTGTTTTTCTAAGGTTGAAAAAAACCTGCATTGGTGATGCATTATACTCTGGGTTCCTGATTTTCAGATAATTTTCCCAACAATTACCAAGAACGTGTTGTTTGGTAGAAATTGCAGGGAAAATAGAAAGGTCCTAGAAATAAAAGCTCCATGTTTTCATTCATTCATTCTTGCCTGTATTTTTGTATATTTTCAGCTGACCTATCTGCACTTACTAAAAAGGCTGTGTAGGTTATGCAAGCAATTGGAATTTGTTAATTAGAAGTGTACCAATTGAATGCCACATTTCCCTAAAATAAGTACCAAATTACTTTCTTTGCAGGAAACAAAAATTACAGACCCGTAAATTGAATGTTCTCCCCTATATTTGAGCTAATTAGGATTCAAAACCATAATGACTATGGACATCTAATCTATTGAGATTTCACACTTCCATTCAAATGATTTCAATTCTTTTTTCCTCTCCATGTGATGTGTTTGTGCTTCTACAAGTCTGAATCAGAATTCAGCCGAGGAGTGTGGACCAACTCCTACCACCTTTCTTCATTTCACAGGAATTAGTCGTTTATCCAATTTGCCTTTTAAATTAAACGAGTCATTAGTGTTGGAGACTTGAGAGGATGTTTTTCCCCGTCACCTCTGCCCTAAAGCAGCAGACATTTCATCACAGTCAATACAAGGAATTGACCAGGTCCAGGTATGTGCTGCTTTAGACAAGTGGCTGGTGCAGATTATTGGTTCATGTGCAAATTGAATGCTTTGTGCAGTCAAACACTTAAACAGTTCAGCTCTTACCAGCTCTGTATTCTAAAGGAATCCAGTGCTTTAAGTGGAGAAAATAAGTGGCAGTACTCTCTTTTTCACATGTTGGCGTGTGTCTCAGCAATCTCTTGCGATTTATTCCTATTTATTCATTATTTCTTGAAGCGTGTTATACTGTGTCCGTCATAATCAGCTGTGGTTTTATTATTATACTTGGGCTCTGCATCTTCTATATTAGGCCTATAATACTCCCAATAATATGGGACTACGTACCGGTGAGTACCAGCCAAATTCGAGCACTGAATGAATCTAAATATTTATCCACTGCAAACTTAAAGCTGCCTTAATCGATCTTTGGCCATTTGGATGAACTCAAGAACAAGCAAAGGGAAACAACATTATCATCCCAATGAGACATGTTAACATTAGCATTCACTTTGGGCTGTGTTTCGATCCTCGTGATCAATGTCACTCCACTACAGTATATAATGCTCTTTATCTCTCTGCCTTGGTGTCCATGAGAAGAGAGTATTATCATCCTTTCTGTGAGATTTTCTTTCTCTGCCAGCCAGTCGCTAACTTTGTCCGTCTGCCTTTTGGTGCCAGGCAGGTAGTGTACTGTCGGTTTATGAGAGCGTGTTTGCTGAAAACAGCTGCCTGCTATTGCTGGAAATGAGGTTGTTGAAAGTGCAGGGGCTGAACCACACAGTAAATGAAAAGCAAAACAATGAGCTACTTTTAAGAGGATTAACACTTCTCTAGAGCTCCGAGGTTGTTGGTAATTCTCAGTATATGTGACCTTATGAGGCATCTTGTTTGTATTTGGCCATTTTATTCAATATTGATGGGAAAAAAAATAGTTAAATGCACTTTTAATTGGTGAACATCAATTGAAAGTGTTATTCAGAGTAAATCTTTATTGAATCGTTATATATTTTTTTTGTTTTCCATCAGCTCATGTCCTTCACCAGCGGCACTAGATACATCCATGGTAACCACGCTCTTGCAAAAGGACTGAGCTTTGTTGACCCTGACCCCTCAATGGGTGACGCTTCGATCTCAATCGCTCTGCTGTCGCCTGCTCATAGTGCTACCTACCAGTGTAAAGTGAAGAAATCACCTGGAGTGGACATGCGCAAGGTGTCACTGGTGGTAATGGGTAAGATTGGGCTTTGGGCTTCAACCTGGAGTTAGTCACCTGACAACATTATTTATGTCCATCACCTTTGACAACTACAGTACTGTTTTGGTTTTAAGGAGAGGGCAGCTGCACGCATTCACTTTTAACATTTTGGGTTGCCTATTTCCATGAAGGTTACATTTCCTTGTCACATGCCAGTATGCATTACACTTGCAATTTGCCACAAAGCTAATTTCAAGGTACCTGCTATCAGGCACGCTTTCATCTTTTAAGACTACTACATTACCACAATGATGTGTATCCATTAGTGGTTTGTGGAGGTCAGTTTTGTTCAAGGTCACATGGATGTCAGTTAGAACTGACATAATGGCTCTCTCAGTGTCTGCTGTTTATAAGAGGCTTTTCTTTCCAGTCAGGTTTTGTTTTATTAAAGAAACAAATCCTGTATTTGATGAGATGCTGCTCACTAAATTCAAGTCAGATTTCACAATTCTCAAGTGCCTGATAATAAAACGTCCCTGCTATGTGAGAACATGGATTTTACGCCTTGGAGCAAAATATCACAAAAAACACATCACCCAAAACTATAACTTACACAGTTTTTAAACTTTTTTTTCTTTCACAGTTTCCCACCATTCACTGTGTCATAGTCAAAATGTGCATAGTTTGACTAAACCATCTTAACTCAAGGTACACTTACTAGGTTTTTCATTTCTTCATCTCCATGTCAGTCGTCATCAACACATGGAGTTTGCTTCATCTGCTGATGGAACTAACAGTGATAGGTGCCTTGATAGAGATGTTTGTGGTCACAATTTTGGCCATTGTGAGATGGAAGATGGCTCTGGAAAGGTCCGTCTCCCTGAAATTGATAGATACAGATTGAGCAGTTGATGAGCGACTGAAGCAAGGCGATTATAATTTGAAATGACACTTCACTTAGAAGCATTTGTCAGTGTATTTCACTCTTAAAATTTGCCTAAGAGGTAAAGCAATTGACTTGATTCTAGTCCAACTCATCTTGTTTGAAGAGCTTGAGCAGTAACTGGGGTGGAGGCGGAGCTCACCTCATTGGCAGATTCATTTGTTATGATTTTTACGACTGGAAACTGTATTAAATAACCTCTTACAAAGATGCTTCATGATTGAGCAAATAATTGGCCCAATTTAAAATAAAAGAAACTCTTTCTGGAGCTTTGTGGAATCTAAAGCAAAAAGACATAATACAGAGTTCCTCAGAATATAGTTTTAAAGGAGTTTGTTCTGATGTTACACTTTTTTTTTTTCTTTTAGAGTTATCTATTTTTTCAGGTGAGCTATACGAATTTCTGGTTGCACTGATTTCATTTTATTTCTCAGTACAACTTTAAAAGATGGAGCTAACAGAGATAGCGATAGAAAAGATTTCCTTTCCAAAAACCTGAACTACACCAGACTTATACCGCCAAGCCTCAAACATTTCTTTTTTTTCTTAAAGTTCATCTTATATATGGGCCTGCGTGGATGTTAAATAGTGAGAATAATTACTGCATAAGTAATGGCTAAACACAATTTTGTTATTTTTCACAATCAGGTGCTAAATCTGAGAGGAAATGAAAGGAAGATAAGTAACAATAAAATGGCAAAAAGCCAAGTCATTTAACATTTCCTAATAAATTTGATCCATGCAAACTTGGATATTAGAGGAAATTATGTGGACACATTTGATTACTTATTTCATGTGCATAATGTATAATTCACCTTAATATATTTTTTGCTTTAAAATGTCCTGAACAGCTAAATCTAGTCCAAAAATAACAGCCTCAAACCAGTGCACTTACATCTAGCTCTAGTATTATTACACCATCATCTACAAGAAACATTCAAATCCAAGAGTTTGAGGCTTAGAGTTTGGAGCTTTTTAAACAAATCATTTCATAGAAGAAACAGATCAATGGATGCATTTATTTAGCATAGTCCGTACGGCAACTTTAACTCTCAGGACCGTTTACACCCAGTTTGGTGTCGAAGAGGGAATCACCCTTCCTTGATGAAAACTAGCAGATCGTTGAATGAATATCTGCAGCACAGCATAACATATCGATAGACAGCCTGAAGCTGTTTTCATGCAAACAGCAATACAGACTGTCCTGAGAGCCGACATGTAATTTTATAGATCAGGTTCTTTGTGTGATCCTTGGCGGGATAAGTGATGAGAATTCATCTTTTGTTGTGTAAATGGGGAACAACACACTTAAATGTGTGAAAACGATTCAAATTGCTACCAATTTCTGCCCATTCACCTTCCAAAACAGGACAGTACTCCATCTTTAACTCATCAAGCTTACATTCCATATAGATTTTGATGTTGAAATAGGCATTTATAATATGTAATGAAGATATGTTTATATTTTTGTAACATTTTATAGAATGTTTTGAGTAATAAAATGCATCATAGTGTTGGTATCACCCATCTATATGGTGTGAATAAGTGATATAAAAGCCAGAATCAAAATGTTTTTTCTAATTTCATCCTAAAACTAGAAAAGCTGTACTGTTTGTCAAGAAAAAGGTATTGGAATGGCAGCGCGTAATTTCCATTTGTTGGTGTGATTTCAGCAAAGCCGTCTGTGCCTAAGTGCTGGGTGGAGGGAGGGGAGCTGGTCGGCGAGGCTGTGTCTCTGCACTGCAAGTCTGCAACAGGCTCCACACCCTTAACACACACTTGGAGGAGAGAAAGTGGAGGCCCCTTCCCTGCTGCAGCCACACAGAGTAAGTGTGACCTCTGCTGATGTCGTGATGCTACTACAGATCAAAGAGTGTGTGTGTGTGTGTGTGTGTGTGTGTACATGTATGTTGGCGACGGGGCTGGGGACAGGTGGTACTTAAGTATTGAAAGCTGTGTGAGCAAAACTCAATGAAAAGCCTTTTTCTTGTCGATTGTACAATTTATTTTTCAAGATAAAGGAATCCAGGAATATATCAGTATTTATTCAGATTTTCAAAATCATATGAAAATGATAGAAAATCCAGGTGAAATTCTGATAAATAAATAATGATTTGCAGCACAAGACTGTGTAGTTTAAAGGGATAGTTTGGGTGTTTTGAAGTGGAGTTGTATGAGGTACTCATCCATAGTAGGTGTATTACTTACGGTAGATGACGGTTGGCATCTACTGTTGGAGATGCAGACAGGAGAACCAACACCGGAGCAAAGCAATACTACCGTACTGCTGTGGACGGGGATGGCAGAAAAACATATTTTAAGCACCTAAAAGAAAGGCTCACCTAAAAAAAAATCGATATCCGTTTAAGTCTATGCTATATTTAGAATATTTTGTGACGGGGAACTGAACTGAAAGTGAAATGTATGTACATACTTTTTTTGTCATCCGTACCTGCTCATTTTGGAGAGAACATAGATAAGTTTCACTGTCATTTCAGTTCCCCGTCGGAAAGGAGAAGGGCTGTCTGACGGCAAGATAGAGCGGTGAAAATATTCTAATTATAGCGTACCCTTAAACAGATGTCAATATTTTTAGATGAGCCTTTCTTTTAGGTGGCTGAAATTTGTTTTTCTGCAGTCTTCGTCCACAGCACTGTATTGCTTTGCTTCGGTGTCGGTACTCCTGTCTGTTTCTCCAAGCTGTGGGCGTGCTGACCGTCATCTACTGTAGGTAATACACTTACTGTGGATAAGTACCTCATACAACCTCACTTAAAAACACCGGAACTATCCCTTTAACCGTTTATATTCCACCTACTTAGAAGGCGCATAAGCAGATCATTTGCTTTTTCTCCCCATTTTCTTTTCAGTCTTTATAACACAAATCCATTTTCTGAAATTTTGTCGACATTGTTTACTGTTGAAGAAGAGTGTCCTCTTTCAGCCAGAGACACAACAAATATTGGCAGCATACAGACATAATGGGTCTTCTTTTTAAAAAGCTTCACATTTTTAAGTGATAATTTGTAAAAAACATCAACCATGAGCCTTAAGTATTGTAGTACAAGTACAATAAACCTCCTACTACAGCATCTCTAACCAATTTATATGCATCTTATCCCATTATATGTACAGCACATGCACACATGTATAGTACATGTGTTAATCTGTGTTTGTGGGTGTTTATTTGTTCTCTCAGGCAGCTTGACTGGGGAGCTGAAAATTAGCAACCACTCGCAGAGCTTCGCAGGATTTTACCTTTGTGAGGTGAACAATGCTGTTGGAGCCGAACACTGCAGGATCAACCTGAAGGCGAACAAACGTAAGGGAACACACTCCCCACACAGAACGCTCCTGTTCACATACATCACGCATGACGCACACATGCGATCATGAAAGACCTAGATTTCATCCTCTTAAGTCTTCTCTCTCTGTAGTTGTGCCACAATCTCCCCGACGCTCCGCTGCTCACACGCAGGGTTTAAACTACTGCGCTCTGTAACATCACTGCGTTCTCCTTATTATGTTGTCTAATGACAGAATAAGGTCACAGTCGGTGGCAAAAAAAAAAAAATCGCTTTATTCACAGAAGACAAAACATTTTTTACCATCCGCTCCTCATCACTGACTTCCTGCTACTGAGTCACTCAGTCAAACATGAGTAATGCTGAAATGACACCACTGCCTTATTATGTCCACAGTCCCTATTAGCTTGAGAAAGAAAAAAAAAATGAAACAAGAAAAAGGCAGCAATAAAAAAACAAGTGGACTCATTAAAAACACCTTATCAGCTTAGTTTAGTTGGCACACTGTAAAAGGTAAAATGAAATCCATAAATTCCCTCAGGAGGGCGGTCCATGTGCAGTAATACCCCTGAACAGCTCTGAACAAGACATAAGCCAGAAAAATACCACAGCTGTCTCACAGGGGATGAATCTGGTGACGGTTAAGTGCACCAGGAGGGAGTTCAGTCAGTGATTCGGTATATCTTTATGGAATAAATCATCCATGGGTTTTGACTCTAACAAGCCCTCTGCATTCTGTGGATCCTTAAAATGAATTTGTTTTTATGTGCCTCATTATCTGTGGAGTGGACCCCTTATATTACGTCTTGCTGAGTCCATAACTTCCGGTCTTGGCGCTCAGATTTTTTTACTTCCGGCAGGGAGTCATTCATTTTCATTTCAAGAGAAGGCTCGCTTTTCCAATTTGCAGAATCCGCCTTTAAAATAGCAGTGCGCTCGGTGCAGGCACACCTGACTTTTTAAGGGAATGGGAGATGACACTCTGATTGGTTTAATTCATATTACACCCAGAAAACATCTATGATTAATTGAGAGACTAAATATAACCCCTATGCCCCTTGTGCCTTACTTTGCGCCCAGATTATGCGCTGTTTAACCTGGGTTGGACACGCCCTAAATGCACTAGCGGCATGTTATTTAGACCATGCCCTATAGATCGTTTAAATAGGGTCCAATGTGTACATTAGTGAGATTTAGATGTGCTGTTATCTCTGGACAGAGCCAGGCTACAGTAGGTATTCCCACTGTTGCCAGTCTTTGTACTAAAAGACCCGGCTGCTGGCAATAGCTTCATATCTTGCATACAGATGACAGTAACATTTATCTTCTTATCTAACTCTCGGCAAGAAAGCAAATAAGCGTAGTTCCCAAAATGTCAAACCATTTCTGTAAAATAAGGCTGTTTTTCTTATTCTGTTTTTCTTAATGTGGACATTTTGGCGATACATTGTTTTCATTGGACAGTGACAATACAATAAGACATTATTTAACTTTTAAAGGGCCACAACCCCCCAAAAAAGCCAGTAACCACTAGACACTGAATAATACAGTTTAATAGATTCTTCACACTTTGTTCTTTTCTGCCACAGAGCTTCTGAGGGAATAATTCTTTTTTATTTTTTGCTGACTTTACAGCTCCAAACAGAGCAGCGATGATAGTCGGCACCGTCGTGGGCTCTCTGCTCCTCATCTTCATCCTGCTGGTCTTCGTGGGGCTTCTATACTGGAAGTTGAGCAGCAGACATCGCTTTGAGAAGGAGTTCTCGAATGACATAAGGTACTGTACGCAGCACTGCAGAGAGATAGCGGGGTATAGTAAAAGGTGTTGGCAGCTTGACGGTTAGATAACTGAGCTGCAGCAAGGAGGGAACAAATCCACACACACTGTCTGGCAAGTTTCTGCTTGTGTTCATTTTATCACCGAAAAAGTCCCATGAGTAAGAAACTTTTGCCTCTGTAAGTGTTGAGTAGTTTTGTCAGCTTGCCAGTTTATGTTAAAGGGTATGAACATACGGATAAAACATTATTGTATGCACTTGCACAGATTTTTATATTTGCATAAATTAGTAATAATGAGATGTTTTTGGCTTCACGACGCAAGTGAGAACAGACATAAAAAAAAATGACATCTAAAACCGAACTGTAAAAAACAGAAAGGTATACATGTGTATTACGAGATGCAGTATAAAACAACACACATCAAAGCCAATGCGATAAGAATAGAATCAAAATCCCAGACTTGAATTAAAACCAGGAAAGAAACATGTAAATACAACAAAAATACAGACGGAGAAGGTTTTACTTCAGACTCTCTGAGATAATATAATATGTTTGGATTTTATTTCATTTCTCCTTGTTCATCTGTAGAAGTTCATCATATGAAGCCTCACACTGTGCAGAACAATTTGATGAAATCCTTTTGAAATCCGAGGTTTTATGTCACAAGTTCAGAAAAAAAACTGATTTCTTATTGATGCAAATATAACTGCTGACATTATAAATAACATCAGATCCGCTGTTTGCTTCATCTGAAAGCCCTGAATAGGATTCATTAAAAGTTACCAGCTCTTTCTTCTTGTTGCTCTTCTCCGTCTTTCTTTAGAGTCGGAAACATGAGAGGCTCTCGTATTGTCAACAAACACTCTTGGGTGTTCTTGACTTAGATTTGCAGCAGTTTATTAAATCTTGGAACAACATAAGAAAGTGACTTTCTAGTATTCTTCTTTATGACTTTAAAAAGGCTTTCCTTAATGTTGTATTCATTTTTCTGTTCATACAATAAAGAAACATACTGGGCATGCTACATTTAAACCCAGTTGCATGTTGTTTTCAGAAAGCACAAGTTAGCATAGTTGGCATTTTGGGGAATACTCCTATTTACTCTCTGCAAATTTGATAAAACAATTGATGCCATTCTCATACAGTGTTCATTTTTTTCGGAAAATACTTAATTTATCCTCATTTTAGTGCTGTACAAATAGGCTTTATTGTTAGGCTGGAGCATGGGAAGGCTGAAGCATGTAGGGAGAGAGGACGGACCTGCCAGTCTGTGTCTTAATTTCTCCTCCATGGTTGTTGTTTTTGTTAGCACTTGTAGCCTACATGTAGGATGTGACAGATGGTCTTTGTAGTATTTGTCCCGCCCCGGGTCTCACCACCTTCAGGTCATCCCCGTAGTTAATGGGCCACCATCCACATGTGCAAGTGGAAATTTGCACATTTCACTTGTACATTTCTGCGCTGATATTATTTTAGTCGAGATCTCTCTCCTGCTCTGGAACAAAAAACTGTGTAACTAGTTGAAAAGGGCAGCATGGGACACTGTCCCTCAAAAACAAAAAGTCCTGATTCAGGCTTTTTTTGGTCCTCTGATGATGTAAATCAGTGAGCAGAATGCAGAGCTGCTCCAGGTCCGATGTTCTGCAGCTGACCTCCCATCCTGACAACTCTGACAGGATTTCTCCTTTTGCATATAAACAGTGTCTCCCCCCCAAACAAATGGAGTTATGGTTCATATGCAGTTGAGAGCAGTCCACATGCTTTCAAAGTACATGTTGAAATGGGAGCAGTGTCAGCGTGGGCGGACAGCGTTGTGTATAAGAGACAGAGAGGCACTTCAAGCCACAATCCTTCTCCATATCTGTGACATAATGGAGAGTTCAACTCTCCTCAAATAAACATGGCATCGTAGTGAAAAGAAGAGGGACGGCAAAGCAGTAATTATTTGATCCATGGCAACAATAGTTCCTCTCTCATCTGTCAGTTACTAGTGTTCAAGGTAAAAAACAAACATTGCAGCTTTAGTGGGGGATAAAAAGTTCAGAGTTGAGTCATGGAGAGTATCAAATCAGTTCAAGTACTCCAACTCTTTTGAATATTTGAATATTAAATATAAAAACTGAACACTGAAAGACAGACATATGGACAAACCGAGCTTTTATTTTAGTGTAAAGGGCATTCGACAGCTTGTCTCTGGAGCATTTTCATTTTTTTACATCTGTCACGTGTCCTTAAAAAGATTTAATACAGTTAAAATGACAAACTTGTTAACAAGCATTTGCTTATTTATACTTCTCGCAAATATGGAGTAATATTTGGATTCAGTGAAGTCGTGTTTCTGTCCCTAAATCCATTTAGAGCTGTCACAATATCAGATTTTCACTACATGATTATCATGGCCATAAGAATTCACGATAACGATAGTATCCCAATATCTATAGAACATTTGAAAACAAAAATAATAATAATGCGATCAGTCAAATTCATCTTTAACTTTGTTTATTGTGTGTTTTTATCTCTTTTATATTCCTCCATGCAGGCGATAGCCATGGCATGAGGCATTATATTTCTGGTTGTCCTTTTGTCATACGTCCGTCCCATTCTCTTGAACGCCATATCTCAGCAACACTTGAATTTCATTACATGTGGCACAATCCACATGGTCTCATGGATTAACTGATTAGAATTTGGTGGTCATAGGTCAAGGTCACTGTGACCTCACAAAACATGTTTTTGGCTTTAACTCAAAAATGCATATACCAACTATGACGATATCACACAAATGTCTAATAGGATGAAATAAAATGATGACATTTTGGACAGCCATGGCTGTAAGCTGCAACTTCACTGGTTGGCGGAGGCAACTATACTATGACTTTTTCGACATACAATGACTTTTGATAAAAAGGTAATAGTATAGTATGTTTAAAGTTTCATGAAAAAAAAAGTCATAGTGTAGTGTCGATAATTGTCATGAAAAAAAGTCATAGTATAGTATGTAGACATTGTTTTAAAAAAAAGTCATACTATAGTGTGTCCATAATTTCATGAAAAAAAAGTCATAGTATAGTATGTCAAAAATGTTATGAAAAAAAAGTCATAGTATAGTATGTTGAAATATTTATGAAAAAAAAGTCATAGTAGTATGTCGATAATTTTATGAAAAAAAAGTTATTGTATAGCATGTCGATAATGTCATGAAAAATGTCATAGTATAGTATGTCAAAAATTTTATGAAAAAAAGTCGTACTATAATATGTTGACAATTGTATGAAAAAAAGTCATTGTATAGTATTTCGAAAATGTTGTGAAAAAAGTCATAGTATAGTGTGTCGAAAATTTTATGAAAAAAAAGTCATAGTATAGTATTTCAAAAATGTCATGAAAAGTCTTAGTATTGTAAATCGATAATTTTATGAAGAGAAAGTTATAGTATAGTATGTCGAAATGTTTGTGAAAAAAAGTCATAGTACAGTATGTGGATAATTTCATGAAAAAAAGTCATACTATAGTCTGTCGAAAATTTTATGAAAAAAAAGACAGTATGTCGATAATTTTATGAAGAGAAAGTCATAGTATAGTATGTCGAAAATGTTGTGAAAAAAGTCATAGTATGGTATGTCGGGGGGAAAAAAGTCATAGTATATTATGTCGAAAAAAGTAAAAAAAAAAGTCGAGTATTTTGAAAAAAGTCATAGTATAGTATTTCGAAAAAAAATCATAGCCTAGTGTGTCGAAAAAAAAAAGTCATAGTATAGTATTTCGAAAATATAGTCATAGTATAGTAAGTTGACAATTTTTTTGAAAAAGTCATAGTATAGTATAACAACCTTCTGTAAAAAAGATCAGACAAAGGATTTCATTGGCAGAACTGTATTACTGTATTTTGGTACTCATTCTTGTTCATAGCAGTCCTGTCCTGTCACATACACACCCAAGAATCACAGACCCAAAGACTTGAGACACATTATTTCCTATATCAGCTTAACAAAAGCAAATGTATTCCCTTTACCAGCAAAAATCAGAGTGGTTGGCCTCCACAGGAGCCGAAAATGCCAATGTCGATCAGCGGTGCGGGTCTTTCCTTTGACAGAGGGAACAGATCCCAGCTGTTGCTGCAAAGTTACATAAATTCAGAATGCAAAGTACCTTCTAAGCTTGAATGTTGGCAGCGCTGTTGACGAGGGAAGATTGTACTGTATGCATGAAAGCAGCACCAGAGTGAATTATCTGCTTCTGTAAAAGAGAAGCAGTGAAAGCAGGGTTTCAGTGAGAGTTGGCGCTCTTGAGAAGAGCCCCAAATAGGAAAAGACAACAGATTTATAACAAGATTCATCGTAACCGACATGGCAGCATTATTTCACCTAGTAAATACTGTACATCCACCGTGGTGTGGGATATGGACACAAGCACAGAGAAGGAACCTGGTTATCAGAAATACAGGTAGCATTAGTGTACAGTGAAAGGAAGTTGTGCTAAAACAATTAGTTAATTTATCAGTTAATCGTTCCTCTTAGACTTCACCTTGGAAAAATGTGAAACTCAGCTTCTACAGTTGCCTTCTAAGCCATTTTACCATGAAATAAGTTGAGCATTAATTCTCTGAATTCAGATGACTGAACTGAAATGATTTCCTTGGTTGTAAAATCCTTTAACGTTGCTGTTTCTCTCCCCTCTGTTCTGCACCGATATCTAACAGGGAGGACGCTCCGCCTCCTGAGAGCCGCCCAGTCAGTCGCCATACGAGCCGGAGCGCCATTCAGCACCCACAGGTTACTTACAGTCAGGTGGGCAGGACCGAGGGGAGCTCGTTCAATGACGGACGCACGCACACTCCCTCCGGCAACAGCCATGGACACACACCGGTCAAATACACACCAGTCAAATATGACAGCAAGTATGGATACGCAGTGTGACAATTAAAAATCATTGCTGTACTGACAGGCATTTAGCTCTCATTGTAATGTCTCAATAGACGCTTCTAGACAGTTTGGACACTTGAAACAAAGAAAATCTGTAGCAGAATGAGTCTTGCAGAGTGTAATTATTTCAATTCTTAGCTGTGCAGTGTGATGATTTTATAACATTGTTCATGTTAATTACTTGAAGATGATCATATAAGAAGTTTTCTTCTTTAATTCCTAGATAATGTCGCATTACCGTCTTTCATTTTAGGAACTTTTAGGAGGAAGTTTGCGTGCTTGTATAGAACATTCAAAACTCAATACACAAAAATACAGCAACAAAAGGATTCAGTCTCAAATTTAAACCAAAGAGAAATATTTATTTCATGATAGACCTAATTTGGAAATACTCAACCATTCAAAAAAAATGTACACGATTAAGTACTTATTTTTTCAAGGACGTATTGACAGGAGTTGAAAAATCAATAGCCACATGCAATGGGATTTTGTCCACTACATAAACAGCGACTAGACCCCCCCCTCATTCTAGACAACATGGAGGCCTCCTGTGTGTCCCCCTCACACAGTGGTAGGACTTTGTGTTTTTCGGGGCGGTCAGCCTTTTGCAATAACACACATCATAGACAGTCAAAAGTTTAGAAACTAAACATATCAGCATCTTCTGCTCCGTAAGTCTTTGTGAACCAGCCGGAGCTGAAGTGCTCAGTGTTTTCCTTTACTTGGGCTGTGTGGGCTGTATGAGTTAGTTCAAATTGTTTTAATAACTAATTTTGTTCTTAGCAGGAAGACGGTCTTCATTTTATAAAAACAACTACTTTCCGTAATTTCCATTTTTGTGTACTGTGACATTTTCAAACTTATGAAAAAACAATTGAGTCTAAGCTGCAAGCGGTATATCAATACTATATCAAAATGTGTAGGTGGAAGATATGAAGGTTAAAGGTAAGGCCATTTAAACAGAGTTAGTCAAAATACTGCATATGAAATAAAATGTAAACAACATTTTAACTAACCTTTTTAAAGCCGACAGGGTCGATAAACATCTGTATAACTAGAATTAGAAAGTCGTCTGGTACATCTATGCTCTCAATAGAAAACTGATGAAAGCTTCACTTCACTGCAGTCTAAATGGCTGCAAGTCTGTATAGTAAATAGAAACACTGAGCACTGCAACCCCAGAAAAATCACAAAATGATTAAGGGCTCCTTTTGTGGATTTATGTTAATCAGCACATCAATAGTCCTTCAGATTAAAAAAATCTTCTGACACTGTTTAATTTTCATCAGCCTGCACAGCACCAAATTTCACGCATGAAAAATGATAAACATTAGGGAAGAAAAAAAAAAATCTGATCTGTAAAAATAAGGCAAAGTACAAAAATCATAACAATCAAAAAAAACTCCATGCAGACATTAAAACATGGCTGAATTCGGCTTCAAATTATAAATGGTCCAGTTCTCAAAACTTAAAAAATAATCTTGATTCTGTGCTAAAAAAAAAAAAAAATCAAACAAACACAAGATTTAAAAGTGTGGAGTGGTTGTCCAGTGGAATGTCATGATGTTTCCCTTTTGTATCCAGCTGTTTGCACCCATTGACTTGTGACGCCAAGACTGATGTGAACAGTGTATGTGATTGTTGTTGGCTATAAAAACCCTGCAGCTGTCTCTGAGAGTCCATCCAGTCAGGATAAGTTAAATGCTTCACCGTTTTGTTTTTCGAGGGCTCAGAAGGCGAGCCGTCACCAGTATTTAGTATAAGTGCCTTTTCCCTCCTTTAGTAAAGTCCTCTGGATGTGGACGAACTGTCTTTTTTGGGGGATGGCAATGTTCTTTACTGGTTGATGTTGAGGTTCAGTAAGCAAACGACCAGTCTTCAAAGGCACCGTACTGTACATTGGTCTGTGTTTGTGTGGGACGCACATGGGCACATGCATACATGGAGAAGTAAAACCAGTCAACAAAGTCGATTCCATCCACTGGTGTCCGCCCACAAGGCATCACCATGACAACTAAGGCAAAATCTTTCAACATGAAAACAGAGCATCTGTCTTTTTTTTTTTTTTTTTTTTCTCGTCCGATTCCTTGCTGCTGTTCAAAACAACTTCCCCACAATAATCATTAGTAATGATAATAATCTCTATTCAATAAATTATCTATACTGTACAATTATTTCACCTCGCATAGACCTGCAACAAAGGGGAGCCTTTTTCAAAGTAAAGCTATCCACAGTCCGTTTTCTGCTGTGTCCTCAGTTCAATAAAGCCTCTGCAGAGCGCACAGAGGCTGACGGACAACAAGACAGTTTTTTTCTTCTTACCTGTACAGAAATTAAACAGGACATCCTGCAAAAAAAAAAAAAATGTACAAACAAAAGCAAAGCTGATGCATAATTGAAGATAGAGAAACAGGGTAGAAACACTCGCTGAAAAATGAGTATCCAGCAAAAACAACAAAAAAAAGGTTCTGTTTTTCCTCGTGTTTTTTTCCTGGAGAGAGAGAGAGTGAGTAATTTTTCTCTGAGAACAGTAGATAGAAGATGGTTCCTGATTTAAAGGGAGCCACGCCAGCAAACATCCAAGCGTTACTGCACTCCTTCTTCATCCACGTACGTTGAAGGAAACCATCCAATCTGAAACATAAAAGACTAATTATCAGAGCTTTATAGTGTTTAAATGTAAACAATGGGTGTTAATTGAGTTCATTCTGACTGTTTTTTCTTTTTAGCTGCACATGCAGGAAGATAAACATTCGGTAACATTAAAGTGAATTCATTATATATGCCGCATTAACGTATTAGAACAAGGCCACTCTGAGTACTTTGTTCTAATTAACCTGCTCCGGAGCAGGTTACGTTGGAGATAAGAGATCAACTCGTATAAAAGCACCGCCTACTGACCAACCAAAGCTCGGTGTGCAAATCGTATGATAATATTACACAAATACAAAGAAGTTACAGTCATAATCCAGGCTAAAAGCAACACAGTTTAAACTGACAAATGCAAGAAGGACAACTGTCACATTAAAGTAAGCCTGCTTACCGCTTTGAATTATATTTTAATATTTATTTTTAATTTGCTCCCAAGCCTGTTTCACACCACCTGAGTCAGGGCTGAAATAAAGTTAAATTGTCATACACGCCATATTCACCTCCAAGGGATTAATAAGGGGACTTCTGTTCTTCTATTCTGTTCTTTAAGCATTAACAGAATACATGAAGTAATTATAGTCGTGCTGTAGATGGGACACTGTTCTTAGGCTATAAGTCTGTTCATTTACATATTCACACAGTCGGACATTTTTTTTTCTTTTGCCAGCTGTCCTTCCTGCATTTGGCAGCTTCAACTGTGTTACTATTAGTCTGGATTATGTGTAGTTTAACTTCTTCATACTGTATTTGTCTAATATTATAGTTTGATCTTGGTTTGTAAAATACGCTGCTCTGCTGACAGTAGACTTGTCCGTGTTTGTGATTGGTCATATGCTGCAAACACCACCCCTGTTATGTGAATGCGCTCATAGCCAGATTGAGAAACGTTGGGTTGATTTATCGAGTTGATAACCACCGTCGTAGGACCGCTTAGCGGGATCGCGGTTGTTAGGGTTTAGTTAAGCCAGATAACAAGAAGAAATCCTGGGTATGTTGAACTTTGTAGTGCAGGCCTCAGAAGCGGTCTGGTTACACATTCTGCATGAATTTAACTTGAATATGATCCGGGGGCATGTAAACAGGTGGGATCTAACTGTGACTTACATTAAGTGTCTCTTTATTCAACCGACATCTCTGAGCTTATTACCATTTAATATTCTTTGTAAGTCAATGCTATTTTTTTCACAGATTAATCCTGTACAATCAATATCATTATATACATAGAGTAGGCACCTAGATGGTGTCATCTGATAATTGGTCTCCCACTGACAAAGATGACACAGTCAATTTAAAAACCCATTTCCATTAAGGTTCTTTGGTGCAGTAAAAGCGAGATGGCGACACGCTATAATAAAATCGAAATTAGACGGCTAAGAGAACCTCAACACCAGACTGCGCAACAGTGGACAACCCAGATTAACTATGCACCGGTAAAATAGTTAAAACTCATTCTGGGTCCACAGCACCACATTAACACCGTCGATTTTACAACCTAACGGTGAACATCCCTAAAATAAAAAGCTCAAAGATCACTTCCAGCTTAACTGCCAGCCTGTTAAACTGGAACATTTCCCAGCAGCCAGTGCTTTTCTCTTTCAACCACCTGCTTTAGGAGTGCTTTTATTATCAATGGTTTAATTGTTAAATTCAGCCGCTGCGGTGCAGACAAAAAGCCAAAGCTGTGCTGTATATTTGAAGCAGAGTGCTTGAAAATATGCCTTATGCACATGCTACCAGCAGAATCTAATCACTTTTACCATCCATAAATGTACAGACTTTCATGGTTTACTCACTCGTCCATTGGCCTCTCCTTTCCACCAGCCCTGGTCTCCACCGATCTTGCTGTAGATTTTGACGATGTCTCCTTCTCGCAGTGACAGCTCTCTCATGTCTCTTGCTGCAAAGTTATACCTGGCCACTGCTGAGCTGACCACCCGAGGAGTGAACACTGTGAAAGTGGAAACCACGAGAGGTCAGTCGATTCACATTGTCAGAACTTGACAGAGGTGGAAGGTCATGCTAGACATAGTGACAATAATTAGTTGGTCAGTTCAGCATGTCGGTACTGTAGTCACAATGACAAATGAGCACGATGGGAAAGGACAAGTTGTTTCATCATGGGAGAGGAAATTGGTTTTCTTTTTCGTGATTTAATGAGGGAGCGTCATCCTGGGAAGAATTGAAATGTTCTCGTTAATGAAAAGAGTGCACAGAGAAGAAGTAATGAGGTCGAGAGCGCAGAGGCTTATTTATGAAATGACAGTCGATGAGGTGCAGGAGGACAACAGGAGCGAGAAAAGATAGGAAAACAAAGAGTACCTGACCAAAAGGGAGCTGAGCTCTGAGAAGAGAAGTTGAGGCCCTGCGGACTGAGGAAGGAGAAGTTGTAGGAGGCGCAGGTGGCTGCTGAGAGGAGAAGAGAAACAGGAGGAAATAAAGCTGGAACTGCAGAGCTGGAGCCAGAGAAGCAGAGTTTTAAAAAAAGGAGCACACGGAAGTTATCTGTCTCTTAAAGATAGGGTTCTGTTATCTTAATCTTACCATGTTTTGACTGCTTTAGCGGTGTGACGGAAAACAATTTGTTAAAAAAAAATGTAGTGTGGATTGCAAACGGTATCATTGTGGGAATTGTCAGTTAATGCACTGATGTAGGGCTTAAAGAGTTGTGTTCCCAGTTTGTAATTACAGTCAGAGTGAACGCAACCCTAATAATCGTTTAAGGAAAATAAATAAAAAAAACAATCAACTAGAGCGTATTTTAATTTCTCCTTTTTTAACTTTTGCTCGACATTGTTATTTATAATCGTGACTAATGTGTGAAACGAAATTGCGCAACATTAACAATAGACAACATGACGACCGCCTCACTTTTAATGTGTGAAACATGAACTAAAATGAGACACCGTCTGCCCTTTGCCGCATATTCTGGTTGCTGCACATCTCTATACAGAATGCATCACCAAACGGTCAGTACATAATGGTGCAGAGAGCATTGCTTTTAGAGGGAGTGAGAGAAGAGGATGTGATTGACCACGGCTTTCCCCATCATAGATGCAACCTAATCCCACCATTGTTTCCGTTCACACCTGCGTGGTGTGATGCACCTGGAAACACAAAACTACAAACAAATGTGCGCTTGAAAACAGTGTAGAGAGAGAGAGAGAGAGAGAGCACATCATCATCAGCAAAGACTCGATTGTCTCCATTCATTTCCAAATGCAGCCAAAACAGGAGGGAAACAATCTCGCTGTAGTGGCCAGTTCTTCCTACGGATCAAACAAAGGCAGACCAATGTAGGACAGAAGCCAGTGCAAAGGGGCTGCCAATTCAGACAGCCAATCCACAGGCCTCTGAATTAGCTGACAAACTCTTCCTTTTTGTCTCTCTCTCTATTTCACACTGCTTGTCTCTTTTTCTGCCCTGTTCCCCTCTGGGCTTCCCCCATTCCTCTCTGTATGAGTCAGGGGAGTCACTGGCCTGGGAAGGAAGAGAGCACCAGTGAAGACAAATACCCCTTTCACACCGAGGACTCAACCAGGGTTGAACCAGGGTTGATCGTGTGTATGAAAGCGCGTTAACCCGCGTTGATCGAATCGCCTTTGCGACCCAGGTCGAGAGGTGGGTCGGACTAGGGTCGGACCAGGGTCGATTTCGATGTCAGGGGCGCTAACAAACGGGGCGGGACAAACCTATACGGTTGCAAATGAGGGCGTACAGTCAATGACGTAACTGTCACAGGTCGCTGTAGCTCTTAAAGAAACTGCAGGACGGCACAGAAGTCCAATAGCAAAGCAACACTTCAGATCAAGCAGCCCGTTTTCTAGGGGTAGGGTTCAACCACCCTGCAAATGACATTCACTTCGTCCACTCCTGTTATCTAATTCTCTTGGGCATTACCCAAAGCTCATGACCGTAGCGGAGGGTTGACGTGATAAGCAGTCCTGTCAATAGTGTCACACACTGATAGGGTGATCGAACAGGTGGCGCTAACACGCCGAGATATGCAGCAATGCGCCAGCAAAGACAGAATAAGAAGCCCGCAAGCTAGTAAACATGGACATAAACAATGCTGGATTTAAAACAAGGTGAAGAGAAGCAGATTGTAGTGTAGCTGTAGTGTTAGGGCAAGTGTTTACCATGGTCAGGCTATGTGCTGGTATTGGCTGATATTTGACACCAGATTAAAAATCATTCCATCCTTTGAGTCTGTGGCTCGGGCTAACTGTTGGAGAAGAGGAATATGTTGAAGGCTTACCTGGTGAGCGTGTACTGGCCCGTGTTAGCGAGCGTTCTTTTGACTTGTAGGGAAATCGCAATGTGGTATCTAACAACTTGAAGCTTTCTTTCAGTGAATGGGCCTGATAGTACTCCACCAGCTCCTGTTAGAATCAAGAGTACAGAAGGATTAGAGAAATGTGACCATCTGATTTCCTTTTTTTTCTTTTCGTACTGTGGATATTTTGTGTTGGTAGTTAAATATAAGACTTACCAAAAGACTCTCAAACTTTTTGGCCTCAGTGATGTGAATCCAGCTGTCTTTTTCAATGACTTTGATGTGTTTTACTTCATCATTGAATCTGTAAAAAACCAAACACCACAAGAGAAATCAAAATATAAGAACTCTCCCTTTAATACTTCATCTAAAAACATTTTGTATGTTACTGTTTCTCATTGTTGTGTTTTGTTCTCTCATGTGCCTTTGGTGTAATGTGTTGAGCTGCTGTCAACATGAAATATTTTGTCGTACACCCGAAGGACCAACAGAGACCAAAATAAAGTAATTGTCACAAGTTGACGTCGACTGTGGGACTTATTTAATTATTTGTCTAAAGGCTGGTCCCTACAGCCTCTTTGCACTTGTCTTAAAGATAAATGTGCAAAAGCACGTCTGCCAGTACATAACTGTGCAGTATGACAGCTCCAGCAAGAGCTCAAACATTTTTCTTCGTGATACATTCTCTCAGAGGAAATACACACAAAAAAACAGGATATATAAAAAAAAAAAAGCAATTACCGAGCGGTAATTAGCCGGAGCGAAAAGATGCTCGGGGAAAACACCGACTGGGGCGTCCCGTGAGAATTTGTATTCCCCGTGAGACGTGTCTTAAAAGCCCTTCCCCTGAGATTTTCACTCTCCTGTATACGATGTGAAACACTCACTTGATGCTGATGGCGAACCTCTCCGCCTCAGCTGTCCTCTCTCTGATAAGGTAAGTCCCGCTGCTGTGGGATTTTAAAAGGTTATCGGCCTGCTGGCGCTCCATGTTCCCCGCAAACCTGCAGAGGAGCGGAGAGTAAATGTCGTCACCTCCAAATACAAAAGTCACATAATCAAATGACATGGTCGAGGCTTTACAAATCGTTGACATCAAACGGCCATGTCGTAATTCATCTTTTGATTGCGGTCATGTTTGAAGTCAGTTTTTGCTTTAAAACTCAGCGCATGAAGTTAACAGTATGCGCTAGTATTAACATGAATACATCTGAAGTAATAGTGACCTCAGGGTAATGGCAGTATACTGTAGTGTACATGAGGATGAAATCAATCTTCAATAGTTAAGGGTCTTACCAAGGATATCCATAGTAGTCTGATTCTCTTGAGGACTGCCGGCTGGATAATGACTGGAAGGGCTGTAACAAGTAGCAGCACAATGCACATTAAACAACTTATAAACAGAACAAAACCACGGAGCAGAAGTAGATCACTTATATGTACGTCCCACACAGGTAGTTAAAGCCCTCAGAAATCACACATACAGTAATGATTCTCTTCAAAATGCATACTGTAGCCACTGTGCATGTATATGGGTGACTTACCTTTGGGTCCAAACAAGGTTTTACACATGAACTGGGGAAGAAGCCGCTCTTTTGTGTTTGTATCAGCTTTCCCTGCAGATAACAAGCAAAGTTTATTTGTAAGGCATTTCAAATACAGAGGCAATTAAGAATCAAGATTTTAAAACAAAAATTTGAAAAGTTCTATAATTGCAATACAGTACTGACTTATCTGACTACACATTATCCATACTATTCTGAAAGCTATTTTGCTCCTGACCTGGATTTGATGCAGGCTTTTGTATGATTTGTATGAAGATGGTTACAATAATTGGTATAAGAACACTTTTATAACTCCCAGCAATACATTTCCTTCAATTCTTGTTGCCTACATTTTTCACTCCTGTCTCCTATAAATATCCATAGCTCTACCATGCAAAACAACACTGCGAACCCATCGCTCCTCTTAAGAAGATACAAGTACTCGTATTCTGATGTGAACTTGTATCTACAATTTACAAAATGTGGTTTGATTGTAAAATTAGAAATGATCTTGAAAATTGCCTGTTAAGTTACAGACCAAGGTGATGGCCCTTTATTTATAGTGCAGTCAGTGTGTGGACAATTTATTTTTGCCCTCTATTACATTGGACTTACATTGGTTTTAAGGAAAAGTTTAAAATTTCAGGAAATACGCTTATTCTCTTCCGGAGATAAAAAGATAGGATTAATATAAGGCTACAGCCAGCTTAGATTAAATGTTGAAGTAGGGGGAAACGGCTAGCCTGGCTCTGTCCAAAGGTAACAAAATCCACCTACCAGCACATCTGAAGCTCAATAATTAACACGTTACATTTCGTTTTTTTAATCTGTCGAAACACTTTAGTGTTGTTATGTGCCGGACTATTTCTTGGCCTTGCCACTGACTTCCTGGAGGAAGTCACTGCACCCATCCAAGAGAAAATGTTTGTGCGGATTAAGATATAAAAGGCAGAGTTTAGGAATTGTAGCTCTTTTTAATCCACATCCCACAGGGTGAAACGAGCTAAGACTCCTACTTTGTTCACCCAGTAGGGATGTGATCACCTTCAAACATCTTTAAAGCTGAAAGTCAGCAACTTAACTTCATAGTCATTGATTGATTTCAAAATCAATGGCGCAAGTTCTCAATACGCTGGAGTACAGAGCCAACTGTCTTAATACGGTCTCGATATCCACACTTCACGTGTTGTCAGATAGGAGTGATTGAATGCCGTACCTCCCACCATGTGGTGTCAGGATCTCCCTTCAGCAGCTCGATAAACTCTCCTGTTTGAAAACAGAGCGGTGTCTTCCCTGTAGGTGCTGGTGTGCCGTGGTAGTTCCTCACTGCCACCATCTTGGGACCTGGAAACACAATCAAGTGTTAGGTAAGTGGGAGTAGCAGTTAGGTTGACTAGATTAAAGGAACAGTATGTAGGCTCTGGCAGTATCTAGGCGTGTAGGATTGCTAAAGTGGCCTACGCGAAAACGCGAATGGCCCTATCTAGAGCCAGTTGTTGTAAGAGAGTACGTAGAGTGTGTGTGTGTACGTGGGAAGTGAGTGGTGAAGCAAGAGAGAGAGAGTGGCAATGACGGGAGCGATTAGATCGTTATTAATTAGATATAAACGGCTGATTCTAACGTAATGAAAACACAATTATTCTTATTTTCAGGTGATTATACACTAAAGAAAACATACTTATTAATATTATATTCCATTTCTGCCAATAGATCCCCCTAATTGTTACACCCTGGTCCTTTAAGAGGTAAAAGAAGAAAAAAATTGAACGTTAAATCGAATTTAATCTGGACAGAGATCTGCTCACTGCGGTCCGAGAGTTCCCTCTTAGGTTTCACATAGTGATTTAGGCTGATAAAGGCAGGGCTGTTTTTGCATACAGATCTTGCCCACTGAGTGATGCAGTGGTCTAAGATACACAATATAACCACAACATCCTGGGTTCAAATCTGCTCCAGCATCTTTGTTGCATGGTATCCCTTTCTCTGACCTTTCAAGTATATCTTAGGAGGCAAAAAAAGCCAAAGAAAATATTACCAAGAGCAACTTTGTAATTTCATTCTCTCCAGACTGACCACTGTGTATTGATTACCGGTATTTCTGGATACTGTAGAACAACTATGATCCCTCTCATCTCAAAGGTCTTCAAGTTTTTGAATTTCAAGTGATATGTAAAGCACAAATTATCTCTATTTTTCTATGCACTGCCACCCACTTTATGTGGTCGATAATGGTGTGGTTCATGTGTAATGCATTGATCCACTAGATGGCAGTAGAGAGCCGTGCTGTTCAATAACAGCTGGATCCAAAACAAACTTGTAACATGACAGCTGACAGAATTACAAGCCTCATACTTAAGTGTTCTCTGTCATGTTTATAGGATGGGAAGTGATCTTACCTGATGACATTCCAGGTTCCTATAAAAGAGAAACAAACACTTCAATCAATTATAACAAATACAAATCTTACTTGTGTAATTTAATGATAAAAAAACAACATCTATGAAGAGAATTAACAATTAGAGGATGATAATAATGATAATACTGCTACAGTATGTTGAGTAAGAGAGGATCTACTCACCAAGTCTTGAGGATCTGAAACAAGACAAAAGAAATAGTGACAGTCAGGGAGGGTTTACAACACAACCGGCTGCCCGTATTGATTACGCCTGAGTTAAGCTGAACATTTGAGTAGAACAATGCTCAGGCTTCATGTGGCTCTGTTTTGATATGCTTCGTTAAACACAAAGGCAGTTTCGCCTGTAGTTTGGCTGTATTTTGGCTTCATCCCACATGTAATATTGGATGTAAAGCAGTCATGCGTAAAGCTGAAGGAGCCAAATGATATGGCAACACTCACACAAATTCTCCAACTAACTAATGCCTGACCCCATCATTTCATCAATAAATCTATTTGAACCTCACTCAGGTGTACAGAACCGGCTCCAATTTGAGAAAGCAGGCCTATGATTTTCTGAATACATGTTGAGTGAAATCTATGGTTCTCAAGCTGGAGGTCGAGACCCCGTCAAGGCGTCGGAAGATAAATCTGAGATGAATCAGTTGTCACGTGATTAAAGAGGAAAGGAAAACATTTATACTACACAAAATGTTCAGTTATGTTACATGTTTGTCAATTTGATTATTTGTTGTGAATAACTGGATCATTTTATCTCTTGGGGGTCTATAAAAAAATATTCAAATACAACACGGTGAAAAATGATAACTCTATGAACTAGTTATAACCCAGAGATATATGGAACTAATCATGATGAGTCGCAAGTAAGTATTGCTTCATTTGAAACGGTTACAAGCCCAAAAGTTGCAGGGGTATTTCAGGGGATCCCCAGCAAAAAGGGGAATCATTTATTTTCACAAAAATTCCATCTGTGACTAACATGATGACAGAATGTATGACTACTTTCTGTAATAAAACCTCTAAAAGCAAAATCCTACCAGATGGGAGACCCTGGGACAGTGGTGTAGTGGTCGTTGATGAGGTGGGTGTACTACTGTAGGTAGATGGGTAATAGGTTACCGAGGAGAAAGTGGGTATACTCTCCTATATATTCCAATGGCTTTTTGATTGACAGGTAGGTATACTGTAAACCACCAGAAAAAGAGATGGGTATACCCCGATTAACCTGCGTATACCCTCCACTACACCACTGCCCTGGGACAAAATCCTGTCAAATTGGGGTCTGTGGTCTAATTTGTGTCAGTTTTGGGGTCCTTGGCGTGAAAACAGTTTGGGAACCACTGGTCTAAATAATGAGGGCTCTATCTGCTGGAAAGGCTGGGCCGTATAAAATGATGGACAGGCAATTCATCTTAACTCACAACAACACAATGAAATGACTGTCCCACAGGAACCCCGCAGAACCCATCCCCCATGTTCCTGCTGGATAAAGTCGCCTACAAGCAGGACACTGTATGACATTTCACAAATCCTTATTCATTTGGTCAAAACAAAAATTGCCCTCACAACACAGTGTCAGAACTATCAATGATATCTGTCATAGGACATTGATCACTTATTTAATCCAAACATTGAACCTGTGTCAGGGTTTCTATCAGAAGATTAGACGAAACACCTACTGATTTTACAGATGGTGATGACTTCCAGACACTCTTTATGTGCTCCAGTTCCACAGCGAGAGCAGTAGTAGCCCTGATAGAAGATGCCCCTAGAGGGGAAACACACACACACACACACACATCAGTAATGCAAACAGGAAGTGTCTCAGACACAAATTAACTTATTGTAAGTACAACACACAAGGGGAGCTGCAGCTTGTTACTATACGCCTGCTATTGCAGTTACACGCGCTCCATCATTTCCACTCTGCGATCCTTTAAAAATCACAAAATCGACTGGCTCCGTTTAAGAGCAGTACTGTATTTGTTAGGGATACTGTAACCCTGCATGCGTCGCACACTGCCATGTTGAATAGTAAGTGCCATAAATCACGGTGCGATCCGCTGGGGCTGCAGCAGTAATTAGCATCTAGCAGGGAGTGGGAACGCCGGTCCCCGCTTCCGCTGGCTCTGTGAATTTAGGTCAGCCAAGCCGTGAAATGTGTGGGTCAATACACAGAGTGGAGTTCAGCCGGCTGACTGTAATAGAGGTGAAAGTGGTGATTCGGTGACACGGGTTGTCCCCGCTGCAGTCGAGCAGCACTCTCACATGGGAGGAGGTGCGCTCACACAGTGGGTGGTGCCGGGAAGGGATAATGTTTAAAAATAGCATCCGTCAGCCTCAGTCATATTTAGTAGGATATTTTTCCAAAGATTGCTTTTACACTAATGAGGAGCTACGTGAGCCAAACACATATTCCCCTCTGTGATTTACGGCTGTTTGTTTGTTGCTCACCGAACGTGGCTGGATTTCTTTTTAGTTAAGCACTTCAGTTCTTCGCTCACTTTCTTTTTTGCTCTTGAGACACGTTTAGAATTTTAAATTAACACTGCTTTTACTAGCTTTACATATAACACTACATTATATTACTGTTGCATAACAGCAGTGGTGGAAGTACATTTACTCAAATACAAATTTCAGATATTTCCATTCTCTGCTTATTTATATTTTGACTGCACTACAATTTACAGGGGAATTTTTTTTTTACCGTAATACATTTATGAGGCAGCTGTACTTACTATTAACTTTGGAGGGTAACATTTTTAATGTAAGACTTTTACTTGAAATAGAGTATTTTTTAGGGCTGTCAAAGTTAACAAGATAATAACGCATTAACGGAAATCCGTTTTAACGCCACTAATTTGCCTTAATGTATTAACGCAACTTGCGATTTTTAGGTTGTAGCGGACTCAGATTTAAAGATAGAGTAAAGATACTGGTGTCATATGAAACTAGAAACCTAAGGAATCTATTGATACCAACCATGTCATACTAACTTGTCACGAAAGAGGTTAAATAACACTCCAAACTTACGCTAAATTTTGGCGAGGAAAAACTGGCATGGCCATTTTCAAAGGGGTCCCTTGACCTCTGACCTCAAGAAATGTGAATGAAAATGAGTTCTATGGGTACCCACGAGTCTCCTCTTTACAGACATGCCCACTTTATGATAATCACATGCAATTTTGGCAACTCATAGTCAAGTCAGCACACTGACACACTGAGAGCTGTTGTTGCCTGTTGGGCTTGAGTTGATTGACAGCCGTAGTATTTTTACATTGTTGAATTGCTACGTTTTATTTAAGTAAATGATCTGACTGATTCTTCCACCACTGCATAAATCATTTTTTATTAATGTGACACACCGTGTGTCCGAGTGTATAAATGATCTTTTTACACCATATATATGTGACAGTGAAAAATACATCTCCGGTACTGCTGGATATTGTTGGATACGTGATAGTTCTTAGAAACTCAGGAAGTACACGCATTCATTATTCATTGTAGAATATGAATGTGCTGTTATGCACATCGGCGCTGAAGTTATCGGGGTTTGTTACCTCAACAGCATCTTGCAGGCTCGACAGTTGGTGTTCTTATCGAATGTGTGCATTTGGAAGTTATGCTGGTTGGCTGTGGCTCTCTCTGGCTTGATGTTGGACCTGGAAGTAAATAATAATGAATGAGAGGAAGAGATGTTTATTTTTTACGGGGTGTTTAATTCACTGGATTAGCCATAAACAGACATTCCCATCTGGTTATGTTATCGAAAAGATGTTTTTTCTCGATTGAATGTCCAGGAAAGTTACCAACCCGTGCCACGTAATCATACTCACATGGCCATTTCAAACTGCTCCATCCACTTCCTCTTTGTCTCCTCGGTTTTACAAAAGAACTGGAAGCCCTGCTTCCCTTGCAGGTGGATCAGGTAGAAACCGTACGACCACTGGAGAGGAAAAAGCGAGTGAGGAACAGATGGCAGAGAGATATGCAGATGGCATATATAGGCACGTTTTAAAATGAATATGTACAAAAGCATACTGTAAATATGATCACATTTAATTGAGAACTAAAAGATGCTCCACATGCTTTAGCAATGCATCTGACCAAAAGCTGGAGAGCCAGTCACAGAGTCGGCGGGTGCACGTGCAGTCACGGCGCGACACCCCCAAACAAACACCACTGCCAATATGAGAAGATGAGTTAAATAAAGGGGTCACTTGAGCTTACCATTTTTCCACTCGACTGGTAAGCATGCAAAAAGAAAGACACCAGAGAAAGACCCAGTTACACATGCAAAACATGGACGGACACATGCAGATTCAAAACAAAACAAAACAAAAAGGCATGTTAGACTTGTGGCGCAATGCACTGCGGTACAATTTCATGAATCCTAAATGACCTTCATTGCATTTACATGTTTTTTTCCAAGCATGGGCGAGCACAATGCATAACTGACACTTCAATGCATTACTCATAAATTCCATATCTGAAATTACCATCAACAAGGTCCTTCAGCTCAAGGGCAACATTTGTAATGATTACACATGGATGTTTCATCGCCTGCACTAGCAAAAGGGCTGCCTTTATCTTCTGTGTCTCTTCAAAGCAAAAGGATGCTTCTTACCTTTTTCACGTCTCTGTTGTTCATGGGGTCGTCCGACATTTTATATGACTGCAGTTCAATAATCTCTTTGAGCTCATAGCTATAGCCTTTCCTCTTGCAGACAATGACCACTTTATCAAACAGGAATATATACCTGAAGACATACACACACATTCATTGTTAATTCCGCTGTGAGGAGATGTCATTGGGTTACTTTAGTTCTCATATCTTTTGGGTATTTTTTTTTTTCTGTAGAGTTTTGGACTCACCGGTCCTGTTTCGTTCGGTTGACGATGGAGCACACCTTCAGCTCTCCGTCTATCTTTGGCCTCCCGTACTCCTCCAGTTTCACCTGCTGCTTAGGTCACAAGGACACGCAGAATGTCAATCCACGGCATAACTATAACTTCTAAATTTAATGAGAGAACATAAATAATTCAGCTTCACTTGAATTTCAGAATCCAAATAGATATATAATGAATGAAACATGTTCAGTTACTTCTCCTAATACTGTACTTAAGTACAATTTTGAGGTACTTTACTTGGGTATTCAATTTTTCTGCAACTTTATACGTCTACTCCACTACAATTCAGAGGCAAATATTACATTACATTTATTTAATTTTTTTTTTTTCTGCAGATTCAAATTAATGACATTAAATATAATCAACAAATTAATGATTATTTATTGTTATAGGTTAAGATAAGATGAGATTTTATTGATCTCTGGGGGAAATTCACAAGCCACCCAACTGTATAAGTAATTAAATTAGTAATATTAAAGTGATGAACACATTAACGCATCAATATTTTCAATCAAATAATATAATTTTAATATTTCTTCTTGCTACTTTTACTTAAGTTCAATATATGAGTTCTTCTTCCACCACTGGACAGATAATTTGAGAGAGTGCTGTTAGAAATATTATGGGGAAATGAAAATGAGTCTGGAATGAACATTACTTCTCTTGTTCATGCTCTGCAAGACTACATGATTTATTGGGGACATTATATTAGCAGAGAATCGTGACAGGTGGAAGCAAGATGATGCCAGTGTTTCCTACCACAGGAGAGAAACATTTGGACATTTTCAAGAATGGGTTACTGCTCTGTGATGCTCAGTGACTAATCACACTGACAAACTTTGAGTCCCAGCCTGGTGATAACATTAGTGTCGGTGTATTAGCATTTATACACAAAAACTGACTTCTGCAAAGGTGTCAAATCTAGCATCAGAAATGACAATAGAGCCGGAACATTGGATTATAAATGACACAAGGTTAACAAAAACATGTATTATTGTTATCTTATTTACTGAATGGTAATGTGATGGGAGTTAAATGTCACTGCTGGCAGGGAGTCGATTCCTAATCCACACAGAGAAAGTTAGAAGCACCTGAGAATGTGGTTTCAGATTTCAGGTTTCATCTTTTACTAGAACATTAAAAGGCACAATGAGTAGGATTTTTCAGTTGCGGTTTGTAAACACAACATTCAGAGTTGGCCCCTCCTCCCACGGCTCAACAACGGTTACGGTGCTCGCCAACCCCAGATTCACTATCGTTTTGGAACGAGCTTTGTCCACTTGCCGTTTTCGTAGTTTCCTCTTGGATGCGTGCTTTCGATCTGGCTCTTGGTCGCGACGTTTTTATTGAGGTTGATGCCATCTAACTCTCATCAAGAAAGCAAATACGTTTTTTTTCCCCACAAAATGTCAAACCATTCCTTTAAAAAATGTGTTGTTAAATAAATAAATAAGCAAAGAAGGTCAAGATCCTCATTAATAAACTATACTACTAAAAAACTGATTTGTTTAATCACGACTGTGTGGTTGTGGTTTGATTACATTTGATTGACAGTGGGTCTCCCTGACAACACGAGCAACCGTCATCGGAGTCTGATTCTTATATTGTTAATATTGGTACGTGGAAATACCTGACATTACCTTTTATCAACCCCTCCCTCTTCAAATCAGCGAAAAGAGCACAGATAAAAGTATAAATCCAGAAAAATCTCTCGTGAAATAACCAGTATTATTCTAACTCTGAAAGATAAAAGCATCTTCATGTAGAATCCCATCACTTATGGTAAGAAGCTAATTAAGAAGATACGTTTTCAAACCCCTCAAACATGTCCAACAACCTTGGTAAAAAAACAAAAACTCCTCTGCATAAAAAAAGAGGTGACGGAAGACGTCACAGTACTTACAAGATTTTCTATCGAACTTTGGAATTCGCTGATTTTCTTCAGCGTCTCATTGTCCCTCTTGACTTCGTTGATGTACATGGCCAGGTCCTGAGAGAGCAGGGCAGACATTCTGTCAGCCTTGAACGGAAAATCTTTCTGACATCTGTCATATCATGGTAGATTTACAGTCCTATGAGCCACAGTAGCTGTATGAAACTATTTATACAGCGTTTGGCTTGGAGGCACTGCGGTGTTATGCAATATTTCTTAAAAGTTCACTCATGAGGACACAGACCTGCATAGCCTCCAAAGCCTCCTTGAGTTGTTGTCTCTCCGGTCGGTCCGCTGAGTGACTCAAAAGTTCCTGTGAAGGGAAATTATTATTATTATTTTGTCTGAAAAGTATGATGCAAACATTGAATCCTATAGTAATTAGAGGGGGTTGTTGTAAAAGATGTAAAGCTGCTCTTTACTGTGATTATGGGTGTGACACTGATGTGGCTGAGAATAAGGTGCATCAACAGCAACATACATGAGAATAAAAGACAAGAGGAAGCCAGAGAGTTGGCTAACTAGCCTCCAGGTCTGACTGTTCTTTATGGTAACAAGATAACGGTAAACGTGTTGTCCCCCCGCAAATCATGTTCTCCTCCACATACACAATCAATACCAAATATGTTACATCGTTTTGATGTGTGATTTGTCTGGCTCCTGCCTTCTCCACTCGCTCATAGGGGCGATTTATAAAACGCTGTACAGCCGTGGTAAGATAACGGTATGTTTCATGAGAAAAATACATCTTTTTATAGCTTTATAAATATAAATGAAATGATGCCAGCTGTCCAACCAGTTGGCAAATTCATCTGCAGTGTCCTAAAGAAAAAAAATCATATGTGACACAGACAGCAATTTTGTCTCGTCGTTGCACGGCCCTGATAAAACTAAATAAATGAAATGCAAGCAAACAGAAGGAGCCAACTTATATACACATATTCAGTACGAACTCATTTGAAACACATAGTATATGTAACTATAGGACATCTTGGCAGAGCTGTGCATGAATGCTTCATATTTTGAACTTCATTTTTGTAGTTAAATCTAAAAATATTACCACCAAGTGTTGCGACATGCTGCACTTTGCCTCATAAGCTTAAAGGACCAATACATGATATATTTACTGTATTAAATCATAAGATATCATAACATGTCATCAGAGATTAAGGAAACAATCCTGAATTGAAATAATAGCTTCTCCGACAACAACGCTAAAGCCAGTATGTTCTTCTCTGAAATTTCCATTCCGGTCCAGAACGTCTGTTTTTGGCCGGTGGGATCTCGTCCACTGCCCATTTCAACACCCCATTGCCACATATGAAACAAATTGAAACGCAAACATGGAAGCAAGCAAATGGATTGGATCAAGAAGAGAGATAACAAAACTTTAGTTTCTACTCGACCTGAAAAGCCTCATTACATCACTCCGTGGTCCGTGTGCAGCTGGGTTATCAAGGCAGCGAGTATTTGAAGTGACTCTGACTACTGCTGGCCGGAGGCTAACGCTGTGATGCTGACACATGCCAACTGCTATCAGTCATACCGGAGGAGCGGACGGGCCGCGGCTCCAATGTTTTGAATTTGGACTGCGGTACATTTTGAAACGCTAGCTGTCAGTACTACATATTGCTCCTTTAACTTTAACTAGCTTTTTTCTTTTTTCAGTTCTTTTATATTATATTTTCCCATTTTTACCACTTTGGAATGGCACATAAAGAACAGATGTAATTACAATTCAATGCATGTGCTTTCCCCGCTATGACACATCCAAATGTTTGCCTTGGAAAAAGCTCTATTCCCATACACTGTCATTCCTGTCACTGCTAACTAATTTACCTGCTAGCAGTTAGGTTCACCAGAGCGTGTAACACTTTAGATACTGTCCCTCCAGTTCCACCCTCGCTGTGCAGCCACCCTGAACAACCAGTACGAGCCATTAGTGCAGCGGCAATTATATTATCCCTCACTGGCTTCCCACCAGCAGCAGCACCAGCACAACCAAGAGGGAAGTACTGCTACTGGTCCCCATTTGACCTTAATTGACTTCATTTTTTTTTAATCAAAGTGACCTGCTGAATCAGCAGATCTTTTTTAATACCGTGGTCTGTTACTTTTGCACAAGCGAGGCAAGCCAGTGACAACTCGCTGCTGTACGGCCCATAAACTCAGCTTTAGATGAAAGATATGATCAGATGGGTTCATAAAAACACTGCAAATTCATCAAATATACAAACCCTGCTTGAGGAGAATTACTTCTCTGAGATGACTGTGCTGAATTCACTTTATTTAGAGCGCAGCTATGGTATATAAAAGATGAAGAGAGCCGTGTATTCACACCATGACCAAATAGGGAAACGCTATTGTGATGATATCTATGCAGCTGAAAATGTGCATGACTGGACAAACGCACACACACAGAAAACAGGACTTGTCAATCGGAGATGCCCGAGGGCCACAGCATACAGCAGTGTTTCACCGCAAAGCTGTTGGAAGCAGTGAAATGGGGTGCGTTTAATTGGATTAGTGCGCGGTTGATTTGACCTCAATGCCTTGCTGAGACTCCTGCAGGGCGTTCGATTTAAACCAATAGACGAGTCGCAGCACTCTCTGCGTAGCTCCACAATCACCTGAAGCAAACACTCGCCTCCACACCAGTCCATTACGCACCGCATCATAAACTCATATGCTCATCCATAATTGAGATGCAAAGTCAATTAATCATGGAGAATATTACAGTGGCCAGCTTGTTTTACACGCCAGGAGGAGAGCTGCAGGGAGAAATATTGGGTGGGATGTGAGCGGTCAGACATTGTGCTTAAATACATTTGCATATGAGGGCACCAGTGCAAATAATGATTATAGCTACCAGTAGTTTAATATTTCTACTAACCAACGGTTAAAAAAAAAACCCAAAGGAATTCTGTTAATTGTGAAATGAGCTAAACAATTTGAGAGGCAGAAATCCTACAAACGTTTAGTATTTTTATTTGATTAATTACTAAAAAATGACTAATTAGTCATTCAAATTTAGGGCCGTCCTCGACAGAGAAAGAAAGAAATTCTCAGTCGACTAACACACGACTTTGTCGACTAATCGATTAGTTCCTTTAATCGACAGATCCACAAAGAATCACACAAAAACACCACTTTAAATCTTGTGTTTACCAGAGATGTGCTCATAAATATCTGGGAAATAAATCATTCAGCATGAAAAAAAGCATTAAAAATGACTAAATTGACTAAAGAAATCTTAGTCGATTAAGACCAAAACAATCGGGGGGGGGGGCAGCCGTGTTAAAATGCTTTTTTTTTTAATTTATGAACTAAGTGATTAACAGTGTAATAATTTCAGCACTCGACCTGATGCATTGATAGTGGACATAGAGTAGACTATTATTTTTTTTTTTAAAGTTATTTTTTTGGGGGCATTTTCCATTTTTTTATTGAGAGGACAGTGGATAGAGTCTTGGAAAGGGGGGAGAGAGAGAGTGGATGCGGAAAGGGCCACAGGCCGGATTCGAACCCGGGCCGCCGCGGTCAGGACCAAGCCTTGTTACATGGGCGCCCGCTCTACCAACTGAGCTAACCCAGGCGCCGAGTAGACTATTATTAAAACTGAAGTAATTAAAAACTTATAAAATGATTCAAATCTTCTAAATGAGATTTACACCGAATGCTAATTAAATAATTCCTAAGAAAGACAATTATTTTACAACCTTAAACATCAAATAAGCCTCTTTGTTAATACAGAGTGTCCTCAGTCTTAAACATGAAATGATGACAGAAGTGTCACCAGTCAAAGCTCACTGACAGGAATAGACGGACTCGATGCAGGATAGTTTTTAAGTATCCGCTCATATTACAGCAGAAATCATCTCTGACAAAACCTCAACTACATACGAGTCCCACAATGCTTGTATTTACAGCAGGCCTGCTATTCAAGGACTGTTTGAGACTTTCCTAACGGAAATGAACCACCAGGTGTGCGGGGGAGAAAACCTTGAGTTTTAAAAAGGCTGCAAGTTCTGGTTGATTCTCTTGTACTTTCCTACATTTGGAAATGTTTACATTTTGGCAAAGCCGACCAATGCCTTTAACCCACAATGCTTGTCGCCAACTGTTAGACATGGTATGAATGGTCGTTTAAGGACCTTATGTTTAATGTTTTTTCATCCAAAATGTCACAGCAGTCTTTAAGAACCTGGATGAAAATTGACAATCACTGCTTTACCAATAAATTGCTAAATATGCTACTTCTGTCGTAGCTCTGGAGCTACAGTACGAGAAGACGGCAAAGTGGATACTGATGCAGGAGTAGTCTGAAAAGTTTCTATGGGTGTTTTGTTGTCACAGGGAAACTGGGCCACTGTTCAGGTACACTGTAACTGAAGTGTATCCAAGATAGCTATAACTTTCTCCACGAAGAAGCAAGCTACAAACTTTTCAGAACCACCTTTTGAGCCTAAAGGGGGGCGAGTGTTTGATATTTAAAAGATGGAAGGTAAACTGTGAAATCGCAATTTCCATGCCATCTGCTTCAGTCGTCAAAGTGATGAAGACTGTGACTCTTTAAGACGTGTCGTTGCAGTCGTGAGATGCCTCCTACCTTCAGTAGTAGGTGATACTTCAGCACCCTCTGCATGGGAACCACCAGAAGATCCTGCAGCTTGAACTTCCCTTCCTGCACTTTCAGAGTACATTCCTGTTGGAGGAACAACAACAACAACACAAGGAGCAGTGCAGTTATTACACATTGCATAATGCCGCATTGAACATTTCCCGCTAACAAGCATTCGCTCATTGTTTAATAATTCAAGGGGTTCTTGTTGCGTTGCTGCGATTGCTTCCACACATTCACGGGGCATTCCATTAGCAACAACGAGGCCAGTTTCTTCTTTCGCGGGGAAAACAAAAGCTCTGGTCGTGCCAGCCATTTGTGACGCAATTATCCTGCATGCTGACTGGAAATGACTCTGATTAATGAATATATTACTGTAAACTCTGCACTGGCTCCAAAAGAAACTGTCTTTTGTTAGTATCATCCTATAAGGTTCCCTCACAGTCGTTTGTGTAGGCGTTTTCTTTATTCAGATTCTGTAAAGGGACAGCTTATCCATCTTTACAAACAAGGTTTGTGTGTATAAAAGGACAGTGTGAAGCTGTTCTACCCTGCTACAAAGCTCTTCTATTTTGAGAGAGCGTATCTTAGTGTCAACTACTCGGGCTGTAATCACCTTATTTTTTGTTACCAGCTCCAAGAGCCATTTCGCTGGCCGTGCTGATGTGCCTTAATCCCACTATTACAGGAGTGTATTAGCCTTCCTCTATAATCATTCTTCTAAAGAATCCTGGAGAAGATCAGAGAATAATAGTAGCGCACAAATAGGGAGATCTCGCAGCAGAAATGGACTGAATATCACCCAGATTCAAAGCAGAAATGTGATACAACTTTTTCTCTGTAACAACTTGAGTACATTTAACAAGACATCTTGAAGGCAGCCGCTGCAAATCCACTACAGAACATTATTCACTAGCCTATATTATGAATTAAACACCTTTGAGGACATATTTGCAAATTACATTATTTGAATTTTTAATTTCATCTCAATTTGTGCATGACCATGACCAATTTAAACCCCATTTATGAATCTATTTTAAGTCATTAGTTATTCAATTTCATAATTTATTTAACAGTAAATTTGACTTTCAGAGGGCAGATTATACAAATCTGACCTCTTATATTTAAGAAATTGCTGTCCCTATTAGTCAGTTAGATACAGCAACTTGGGGAAATAGGGTCCAGGTTGAAAAATACCAAGTTGCCCTTTAAGACACACTACACACAAAAGCAACACAAGTAATGACAATTTTCCCTATTAATTAATTTGTTGTTTAGTTTCCTGATTAATCAATTAAATTAAATCTTCACTTTGCTTGGATTATCCATATGATATCAAATATCAGAAGCTAAAAACATTAAGTTTACTATCACAAATAACACAATAAAACATCAAATCATCACATTCGAGAAGCTTGAACCAGCAAATGTTTGTTTTTTTATCTTGGTAAAATGAGTAAAAGGAATAAGCCGCAGATGTTGTATTCTGTTGAAGGTAGAAGAACATTTTCTTTGCATTGTGTTTTGGCTTCAAATGTTTTTGTCTGGTGTCATTTTGTCAGTCAAGCCCATGGGGCTCATACCACCTCACAAATGTCAAAATAATCACTTTAAGAGTTACATATCAGTATCATAGTTCCATAAGCAGCCAGATGTGCTGAATCCTACCTGCTCACTTATTTGTATTCCGTCTGAAAATGCAGCTTGTGTTCACTGCCTACAGTGTGATGTATTATCTTCACAAAACAATGCAGTGGTCAGTGGTGAGTGGTGAAGGACATTACCTCTACTTTAATCTTGACATCCTCTCGTGTTGCTATTATCTCATCCAGTGTCTTCTGGGCGTTCTCCATGTGGCTGCAGTACTGACCGTAGATCAACAACCTGGTGAAGGACACAGGTCAACAACAACCGTTAATCTAAGTACACCGTCACAGCTCGTCGTCCTTCATGGGACGTAGAGAGAAAACACTACATATCATTGTAGATTCATGTTTGATCGTGTCTCCTTCTGCCAGGTCTGTTCACATCGTGCTACAAAAAAGACACACGACATCCTAATTTGGTCACATTCATTATGTTCGTACTAGGGCTGTCAAACTTAACGCAAATTTGTTTTAACGCCACTAACTTCTTTAATGCAACTTGCGATTTTTAAGGCTGTAGCGGGCTCAGTTTTAAAGCTAGAGAAGCCAGCTAAAGAAGATACTGCTATCATATGAAACTAGAAAACATAAGGAATCCATTGGTACCAACCATAGTAATCGCGATTAACTATGGATAATTATGTGATTAATCGTGATTGAATATGTTAATCGATTGACAGCCCTAGTTTGTACCTTAAACAAGACTGGACAGTGAGGTGGGCACGATCCACACACCTCACTGTGTCATTAAAAGCATACCTCTCTATTACACCAAACAGCTTTCCTAAAGCTGTAATAGAAATCTGAGTAAAGACCTATCAATAAAAAGTATTGAAAAGTCCAGTCTCTTTCCTTTTCAAGCTGTTAACTACATTCACTGCCAGAAGGCCTTCAGCAGCTGAACACATCATACAAATGTTCAAGCTCTAAACGATGAAACATTCATTTCTGTTAAGAGAAATCCACAGATGAGATTTTGATACAGATATTTTCTGCTTTTTCTCTGCGAGAGTACGAGGACATTTAAATACACATGGGCTCATAAAACCTACTCAAAGCTGGTTAAAAATCTAAAATTGAGGTTTAATAATTAGTCCTAATGAGGCTATTTTCAAAAGATTGCGCATACATCATATCTTTGTAAAAACAGTGAGACAAAAGAGATTGCTGTTTGAGTCCACAATTAGCCGTGAAACTGGTTTAGTGCCTTTCGGCAATGTACCGCGCAGTCATTTCAAGATTAATAACACAATTTGAGAGGTCACCCTGAGGGTCATCTTGCACTAAAGGGGCCAGATAAATGAATATGTGAATAAAATGTAGTATGATTAGGAATATACGTGAATGCCATGAATAAGTAATGACTGGATTCTGATCCCAGGGCAATATTTGGAGGGGCGGCATCCTCTCGCCAATAAGCTGTAATCACAGAGCACTAATGAAAGACGCTGCTTTATATCAGCTGCTTTGCAGAGTTCCTCTTATCAGCGTGTGAGGAAAAAAAAAAAAATCTCTTAATTTCGAAGCAGTGAGGATATGAGAGCTGTGTTCATTAGATATTACAATGGGACGCTGACACAGATCTGTGGGTTCAGCTGGGAGCGAGTTCAAAGTCATCGTGCCTGGAGGATGCCACTGCACGGATTCAAAGTAGGGCATTGGCACGGCTGGCATAGTGCTAACCCCCCACACCCCTACACCCCTCCCCCCGGTAGAGTTGGCACTTCAGTCTCTTAATCTGAATCTTGAGCGGGGCGAGGCGGTGCAGGGAGCTGGCACCCTGAAGTCTAATCAAGCCTCTGATAGATCTGTGACGCAGACAAGAGCAGCACCGCAAACAGACAGAGCGGGGAACGTTTGTACGACGGAGCAGTGGACATAAAACTACAACATCACCTTGATGCTTACTCTTTCCATTACACCTATATGTTGTGCTTAAGCAGTGGTGGAAGAAGTACTCAGATATTCTACTGTAGTAAAAGTAGCAATATTACAGTGTAGAAATAGTCTTTTACAAGTAAAAGTCCTGCATTCAAAAATGGTACAAATGTACAAAAAGGTACAAATGTACAAACAAATTACAAATGTATTAGCATCAAAATTTACTTTAAGTACCAAAAGTAAAAGTATGCATGCAGAAAGGTCCATTTCAGGATAATGTTTATAACATTGCATATAACACATATGTTTCACTTTTGGAATTAATGTGTACATCATGTTGCAGCTGATAAAGGTGGGGCTAGTTTTTACTTTAGATACTTCTGGCTAATGCACACTTTCCCTCTTATTTTAACCTATATTACATTTATTTGTTGATTACATTTCGCATTCAGATTGTGCTTTTTCACGAGGGGGTCATAAAGAGAGAGGCGCTAAAATGGAGTGATTCAGACAGACAGTATGAGAAAAATAATGTGTTTTTTGAACATTAAATCATGTAAACATGTTCTAGTGCAAAAGCCAAAATACAAGTATGAACCTAAAAATGAGCATGATATTTCCCCTTTAAAGTATGGTTAAAAATATTGACACTATTTGACAAATGCCACATGAAATAAGACTTATTTCTGTCCATAGATTTTAAAATGATAGCAGCTCAACTCCTCCGCTCCCACAACACAACATGACAACTTCTGAATATGTTTAGCCAGAGGTGGAACTCTAAACACTGAACCGAAATCATCCTCTTTAAAGCAGTATTTCTGTCAGACCCATTCATCGGTTGATCATCCTCTGCTCCACAGAGATCCATCAGTGATGATCTCTGGAGCTTCACTGGAGCCCGGATGAACTTTTGACTACAGACCCCTGCAGTGAGGCTCCGACCCTGGTTAAACTGGCCATGGGCTAACAAGCCCCTGATTAAGACTTGATCCACACTCGGGGAGACAGCTCCCCCTCAGCTCCCTCCCCTCCAGGACGACAAAGTGATTGAGATTAATGGAGGCCTTGATCAATTATAAGACAGCAGGCGGACTGTGCAGCGTAGCGAGGATCCAAGGGCACGAGCCAGAGACACCCATCATATGGTACGTTATCAGGATAGGAATGCAAAGGGCTCTAGATTCTGGTGTGAATGTGGGAATCATTATAGAGTAATGATGATGAAGTTATCACTGGCAGCCATGAGTAGAAAAGATTATAGAAATATTTAACTATTATCGCCTCGTGGTTGTACGCCTCCGCCAACCAGTCAAGTTGCAGTTTACATCCATGTCTGTCCAAATATGTTATCATTTTATTTGTGTGAATTCTTTAGTTATGGTGGAAAAACATGTTTTGTGACCTTTGACCACCAAATTCTAATCATCCTTGAGTCCGAGGTGGATGTTTGTGCCAGATGTAATACAATTCCCTCCAGGCGTTCTTGAGATATCTCTTTCACGAGAATGAGACGGACGCGAGGTCAAAGCTACCTTGACCTTTGACCACCAAAATCGAATCAGCTCATCCTCGAATCCAGGTGGACATTTGTGCCAAATTTGAAGAAATTTCCTCAAGGCGTTCCGGAGATATCGTGTTCACAAGAATGGGACGGACGGACATACAGATGGACGGCCAGACAACCAGGACAACCTGTCGCCATCCTTTAGAGTGTGTGTGTTTCTATTCATGTGTATCGCAGTGTGCCCGGAGCCATGAGGCTCATTCTCCGCTGCCTGAGGGCTCACTTTCTTTGAAGTTTCCACCTGTACCAAATAAAGCCGTGTCCAACCCGACAGCCAGCACTATGATCCTGCAATAAGGAGGCCACTTTAGCCTCTTGAAGGTTACAGTTTTGGTTTCAGGGTATTTCTGTTGTACGGTTCAGTCTGAGCGTTCCCACCAGCTTTGTTTTCGAGTTCTGATAAAACCCCACTGTATGCTACCCGTTCAGCACCAAATGGCAGCCATACAATGTTAGCAACTAGCTGGTGAAGAAAGTGGAACATCTAGCAGCTAAAGGGCCAGTTGTCAGGAGGTGGTGGAGACCAAACCAGAGCTAAAAGGAGAATGAATATTAGACCTACATTCAACTCTAAATGAATCCATTGGAAACTCTCTCTCGCTGTAGGTTTTACCAGAAAACAATGATAGTTAGGTGTCTAATTTACATTCTGTGTTGAACAAGAGCTCTCACATGGCAAAGCTGGCTAATTTATATTAATTTTGGTACAAGGATACCCAAATAATTCAATTCAGTTGTGTGTTCAGCCTTGGAAAGACAAGGAGGGAAACGCTATACATGTATGTATGGAGAATAATACAGTATGTTGTACTTTACACAGAAGATGAATGACAGTTATTGAAAAAAAAAAAAACTTGTAGGTCCCAGCGCATAAAAAAAATAAGAAAGGCATCAATTTCTGGCACCAAAACATCACACCCAAGGTCCCTAAATCACACACAACTAATCAAACAATAACTGGATCTTAAGACGCCATGTCGTGGGGACGCAAGTTATATGTTTGCGCATTTAATAACAGCCTTTCGTCTGAGACTTGAGAGGGTAGCCAGAGGCTTTGTCCTCTTCACTGAGACAGGCGGTGGAACAAAAGGACCGATGACACACAAGCACACTGCAGCATGCATCCACTCTTGGCCCAGTCATCCATAATTAGTCCGTGACACGGTGATAAGCACACTCCTTACTTGACACCGCGTCTGAACACATCGCTGTGGGAGGTAACGACTCATCATTTCCTGTTTTTCTCCTGGCATCTCTGTTTGAATCTTTGCAATCTAAAATACTAATAATCAAGAAAAAAAAAAAAATCAGGATTCAGTATTTTAATTAAATTGTAAATATTGATTTGGATAGTATCCATATCAGCCTTTTCCAAAACAACTAAAGCAACCTTGGACATCTTCAGAGCTTCAAAAGGGACAAAAATTAATTTGTCATTCACGGATCAGCCCAGAAATGTTATTCCCTACGATGAAGACCACTTGTATTTTTTTGGAGTCTTAATTTTCATTCGAGACAAAATTAAAAAGACAGTTGTTTGAGACAGTTTTCCTTGAGGTTGAAGAGTTTGCTGGTGCATTAAAAACTTGCTTGTTTGAATTCTTTTCACTGCCATGATATCGCCCTGCTGTGCTGGCCTTTTGAATAATGAGGATGTGGTCGTGCATGTTATTTCACAGAAAATGCAATTTTGAGGAGCTGCGCCCTGGGCCTTCACCCCCCCACCCTCGCGGTGCCCTGCGAGCCGAGCCAATCTCCAAGCAAACCAGAAGTGACAGGCTGTGGAGCCAGCTAATATTCTCTGACACATGGCATTGGGACCCCCTCACCTCCACTCAACATATCCAGCACACAGCAAATGGAGGAGAACATGGAGCGAAGACCTCCAATAAAGAGGCTCATAGTGCAGCCATGATTAGGCACTGCAAGGATATCAGGGAGCCAAGATTACTCCGGAAATGAGTTGGGGAATGTCGCAAATGAGGATATCAACAAGAGGGTACTTAGATGCCCATTTAGTTTATAGAGCTTCCTCAGAGTGCACTTTTCCCTTCAGCCCTGTTCTGGCTGTTTAAGAATTGAGAAGTAGTCGAGATAAACCGGTGACATTTTCAGCATGGCATTCAGTTCAATGACAAATAGAAAAAAAGAAGAAAAACCTTTTAATTTTTTGCACCAACGTGAGAAAAAAAACGATACAAGCACATTGTTGTAAAGGTCACAGGGACTTACAAGCATAGATAACCAAATTAATTATGCCAAGCCAGGTCCTCAGGAAAATCGCCAACATTCATGATGAGAGCGGTGCTGTGCGAGTCCAAATCCCCTGGTCACTGTTGCTTATCGCCACAGAGAGACAAAACACCGCGGCGGCTCATAATGAGGCAGGTATACATGTCAATCACATGCAGAGAGTCAAAGCCTGTGACGCACAGAATCTGCAAATCTAATGAACCGGTTTCTTAAAATAACCCCGCTTCGCATTTCTGAGAATGCCGCTGAAGATAAATATTAACAAAGAACGGTATGTCATCAGCAAATTTGTTTATGAATAGAAGGTAAATGTTAGATATTTCTGTAAGCGATGGAAGGTTAAAATCCATCACAAAACAACCAGGTAGAAGCTGTAGTCTGGGGCTCTTTTTCACGGTTTGGGCAACGTAGTTCCAATGAAAGGAAATCGTAATGCTACAGTAAGCAATCATCTTTTGTTTAGTCTGTTTCCATCTTTCTTCCAACAGTTTGACTTTGTCTCGTTTCAACATGACAATGTCTCCGTGCACAAAGCTAGGTCCATAAAGAAATGGTTCTCCCAGTTTGGTGTGGAGGAAGTTGACTGGCCTTCACCAAGCCCTGACCTCAACACAATCCCACACTTTTTGGGTAAATTGTAACGCCACCGTAGCTTTACTTCATGTTTAAGTGTAAGTATTATTATTAATTTATTTCTATTGACTTTAATCTAAATAAGACAATTATTCTAAACCTGTTTTTCCACTCCTCTCTCTCCCTGTGCATCCCCTTTCATCAGACAACCTCCCAGTCCCTTACAGGGACCTCTGACTAGCTGGACATCATCTGGGATTGCGTGCAAATGAAGATTTCCAACCGCTGCTGAATCAGCTCAGAGAGTCCGATGAGCTGAACAAAGAAGGAGATACAGTAGGAGTGCGTGTGTGCGATAGATGGAGAGAGTATGTGCCTGCCTCTGTCTATTAGTAGGAATAGAGTCTCTAATGTCACTCCAACTTTGTGTTACATGGCCCTCTAGGCTTAAGGAAGAGGCATGGGATGAGCCTATTACCTATGCATACCGATGTCGCCCAAAGAAACACTTTGACTGCCTGTTTCAGGTTGGAAAAATGAGGAGGAGGGGGAAAAAAAGTGTGTGTGCTATTAGGGTCACTGTGCAGAGGAATATAATACATGCTTATGTATGCAAGAACAGGTACACACACACACACGCACACACACACATACACACACACACATACACACACACACACAGACACAGACACACACACGCAGTGAAGTGTGTGACTCACTCTTGCAGTAATGGGTGTATCATTGGAGGAGAGTGGCATATCCATGGCCATGTGTGGAATCATGACCGGGGCCAGAACCTATCATCACCATCATTACCATTACCTGTGAAGCAGCCACAGTCTGCTCGGCGGGGAGGCAAATCACTGCTCCCCTCAGGGATGCAAATTATCTACACGTTGCTCAGCAGCTGGGCGAGATGGAGATCCATCTGAGAGGAAACCCTGTTCGCCAATAAACCTCAGCTTTCCCCGTTCACATTGTTTTCTAATCCCTACACCACAGAAATCTCCTCATCGAGTCTGTCTAAAGTCCGAAAACATGACTTTCTTAAAACCAGTGAAACAGTGCGCCTGTGCAGAAAGAAAAAGAAACCAAAAAATGAACCCTGATTTTAGCAAATAACGTGAAACAAGTTGGTTTGCAGAAAACATTAAAATTATTCTTACTGTACGTGGAGATTTCATCACGTTTTAAGAAAATAAAACAGCGCGGCAGTGTAAGAGAAGACACCACTGTACAGGAATATAACCGTGACAAGCGAATGCACTCTTGAGTGGATTTACTCGGACCGTTTTGGTTCAATGGGGAACGATTGGTTACATGCTCTCTCAGCTTCTTCCTCTAACATGTTTTGTTTTAATTGACTTAATCTTTGAACACTAATCCTCTGAGCGATCTGGAGATACTCAACACGATGCAGCCTCCTGAATTTGAAAGGGCAGACAGCTTCCTCTCCACTTCAAGTGAATGTTATTACTCTATGTACCCAATAAAAGGACAACTTTTCAATGTGTATAGACTAACGACGCATACAAATTCCGGGTTACTAACCTTTCCTTGAAGTCGATGAAGATCTTCCCCAGGCCACTTCCTCCACTCACCATGCTCAGGTCGATGGCTCGCAGGAGGGCAAAGTGGACTTTGATTACATCCTGAGTGAACAACACAATACATATTAGAATCTACCCATTCTAATTCATACAGACTTACATACATATATAAATCTATACATGCTGTAGATAGTTATTTCCTAGGATATACAGTACATTAGGTATGCAATAATACATCTATTCACCCCGAAACATTCAATACAGCATGTCCCTTTTTGTCTGGGTATACCCTATGACTCAAATTATTACAGTAATCTTATGGTGCTTTCACAACCCATAGTCCTTTTGGCTAGTCCAAATGAGAGTGAAACTGATACTTTTGGTTGCTTTTCTGTTTAGTTTGGTTCGGTTTCATAGTGCACAAATTAAAGCGGACCAAATGAAAAAATGAATTTGCTGAGGGGCGTGTACAAAGAAGAACATTTTTCTTTTTTTGTTACGAGAGCTGCCACTTCTATGCAGGGAATCTTGGACTTTGATTTATTGCTATCAAAGTTTTTTCACTTTGACTCTACGCTGATGTACTGTGCGCACAAATCCCTTCTCCTCCAGTTTATCTTTTGTGCCTTTTAAACGTCACCATTTTTGTGGACTTTATTTAGAATATTCTGTATGTTCTCTTCGGTCCAGATGTCAAGCAAACATCGGATTTCTGAAGATATCGAGGTCAGTCCTCTCCCACTCTCCCATCTCAACAAATGCTCACACAGGCAGCCTGTGTTTTGGTTCACTTGGAAAAATGAAATATCGTTTGGACAGTTGTGAACGCAGTAATCATTATCTAGTACGGACATAAACGAGACCGATTACGAGAGGTGGTCTCGTATCGGTTGTTTTGGTCATCACCAGAAAACAAATTACTGCGTTCACAACAGCCCAAACAAACCACACCACAGTTTGATTAAAACAGACTAAAGGCTGGCTTGTGAAATAATATACAATATAAGTCTAATGCAGTCTTATTACAGTCTACTGTATGTCATGGCAAATGTAGAAGCTAAATTAGAAAAAATAAATAAATACAAAATTGAAGTTCACTGTTGGTGTATCAATTGTTGCCTGCAAAGAACTGCTACAGTAGTTAAAGGAACAGTGTGTAACATTAAGAGGGATTTATTGGCTGAAATGGAATATAATATTCATAACTATGTTTTCATTAGTATATAATCACCTGAAACTATGAAGGATGAAAAGAAATTGAACATTTTGTTCCCCCCTACTGTGATGAAAACAGTGAACCGTGACATAAAAATCGCAGTGCATATCAAAGCATGAATTCAGCATACCGTTACATCCCTAATATACATATATACAACACACCCTGTCATTCATTCAGCCATCCATACGCATATTGAATTATTCACTTGGTCTGCGACACATCCAGGCGTGCTGTATAGACATCATTTACTTTGCCTGAGTGGTTACTCACTTCGAGATTGACAAAGATAGCCTCCATGTCCTGTGGACTCAAGACTGGCGTCAATGGGATCATGTAATTCTAAAGAGAAAGAAGAGACAAATCGGTGAAAAGAGTGAATATAACTGTAAGATTTATCAGTCTTTCATGTAAAAAATGTATTGATAAAATGGAATAAAGCTCTGGCAAAGCTTTTAGCTGATCGGTAATGATTTATTTGAAGGACAGCACAACTTAAGTTAACTGCAGCAAAAAAGAAAAATCAATATCAGGAAATGTAAGAGAAGAGAAAAAATTTAAAAAGAAATGTATAAAGAAAAGAATACATAAATAAATAAGTTTGGGAAAATCGTCCATATATAAATAAATGTATAAATACATAAATAGATGCATACATTTAAAATAAATATAAAATAAATAAAAATAAATACAAATAAATAAATACATTTAAAAAATAAATAGTAAATAAATAAGATAATTAATACAAAGATAAATAAAGAAGCAAATTAAAACAGAAATATAGATTTATGTCACATTTTATCAATTAGTTAATGGCTACATTTATTTTAATATAATTTTTTGCTCCATTTAATGACATATTTATTTATTTATTTATTTATTGAGTCATTTATTTACTTTTTCACTTATTTTTTTATTTTGCCAGGTTCCGTCCTCCACAATAAAACACTGTATCTGCAGTCAATACATAGTAAACAGCTCTTCTCCTTGCTGTTCTTATGCTTACGGGAGAAAGAACCCCTGCATATTGTTTCTCCAACGTTGTTTTATGGTTGTCACATTCCATCATCATAATAATAACAAATAGCTCAACTAAGAAGCAATGAAGAAATGAGGCTTTATTAACCCCAACTCAATTAAGCTTAACGAGTCCTCTGATCCAGAGAGGGTTATTTATTCTCATTTAGTCCCGTGTTGGTCCGACGCGGGAAACACAGGATACACATTTAGTTTAATGAAATTAGTGGAGCGGATGATTTGTGGCACTCCATCAAATCGCGAGTGAAATCTGTCAACGCGGAAAGTGATGTGTTAGCAGCACTGATCTCAACAATTGCTCATTATCACACTGAGGGAGACGATGTATGTGTGTGAGTTTATGATTATTTGAGCGCACAGAATTCACTGTTTTACAGAGTTTGTCGGCTTTTCTCGGCAGTAGTGATGTCCAATGTAACACCGCGACTGTAATGACTAACTAGTGTTATGCAGCAGTAACACAGGAATATATTAATTCCTGCACTTTCAAAGAGATTATTACCAAAAATTGCAATAGTAATGGTTTGATTTCATTCATATACAACTGAAAAAATATTAGTATGTGATGTAGCCTAAATGTGTAAGTCATGGATTCCTTTTTTTTTGCCAGTATGTGTGTGTGTGTTTGCATGCATCCTCGCGCCTGTGATGTGCGTGTCTATACTTAAAGCCCCGGGGATCAGTGTCTCCTGTGGGGGGCTGAGCCATTAATAACCCCATCGATCAGCTCCTGTGACATTTGAGCTCCCCAATGAATCTGCCAATAGCTGACATTTCCATGCTGTGACCCGACTCACAGGCCTGAGACACCAACAAAGAAGAAGTGACAAAAGGAAACTCTGACACACTAACATTGCATGTGCCAGGATAAAAAAAAAAAAGCACATAATATCAACACATTCACATGTATGTGCACACACACTCTGACACTCACCTTCTCAATGTCCTCTAAGGTCTTGTAGTACTTTGCTTCAGTCTCCTGGATCTCCACTAAGCAGCAATTTCTCTTGTCATCTTCTGTCATACCCATCTTCTATTGTGAGAAAAGGAAATATGAGTCAGGGCAATTAGACTGCATGATTTTGGATCATTGATTATCTTTTTACATAGTGCACGTCTAATTTTTTTTCCTCGTGATTAACGTTTACTGTTCAAACACCGTTTTTTACCAGTGGCTTTTTATGTTTCAGTTATTCTCAAACCACATCTGTCATCACAGCTGAGCATTTTGCAAACCGTGCTGCTGTGTTAAACAAATGAACATATGATTTCTACCATTCCAGACAGCCATTGGTTTCCATTCATTTCCAAACACTATGGAATCTATTAGCACACTCTTGAAAATTGCTTGAGTTGCGCAACCCATCAAATTGCAGTGTTTGTATGAGATAATGCAGTGGAGACCTTTCCCAATCAATTCACCATGCAACCATAATGTAACATTGACAAAAATGAATCTGGACTTGATGTTGACCGTGATGGATTACACGACTCGAGCTGGTTTCAAAAGTCTGTTCTACTTTATTTTAACCAGGATAATTAATTCACCATCAATACTGCTTTCCAAGGAGTCCTGATCATAACATTGATTAGATTTGCTAATTGATCTTCATACCGTCTACAAATGAATGTAAAGCAATAGCTGATGGAACAAAAGGAAAAGTGAATCCAAAAATTTAAGACAGCAAAATCTGTGTTCAAACATGGTCACTATGAGCTACAGTGCTGTCCTTTAGGTTGGACTGTGCTCTACAAAACATATATGACTGCAGTTTGCTGGCATGGAGTAAAAAGTGACGTGATGATGACACTGACTTTGGAGAGAAAGGAAGGGGTGTGAGCTTTTGTGTGTCACTGTATGTGTGGCTGGCTGGGTAACACTTTATAATAACCATCATTTATAAATGGTAAATTGATAGTTAATTCAACTTAATTAATATTTATTTCCGTGTAAGCAAACAATGAAATTATATATTAATAATGTTTAATCATAATGCTATCATTTAGGTTATTTTAACAGTTCATTGTTGCACACATTATAATATTTTATACACTATGATTATGAAATCATTTGTAAACCTTTAAGAAATTGTTTGTAAAACATCCATAAACATTACATAGATAGATGGACCAGATAGTGGTAACACTTTGTATTTGTAAATGTCTATAAACATTATTTAGATGGCTTTTATAAAGTTGCAACTGGTGATTATAATACCTTGTTAAATAGTTAAAAAAATTACTTTGTAAAGAGTCTATAAACATTATTTATATAGATAGTTAACACTTTATCAATGGTTAATAATTGGTTTCTTGTCGATCTTTTGTTTGGTAATCATTTATAAATACTTACTTTAGTATATAAAATGTTATGTGTGCAACGATAAACTTAATAGTTTACTGATGTAATCAGAATGTAATTGTTAATGTCTCGTATCAGCTACGATATAATATATAATTTATAAACTTATTATTTCATATTACACAAACTAATGATAAAATGACAGAAATTATAGCATTACTAATGATTAGGAAAAAATATTATAATTTCACTGTTTGTTAACAGTAAAATAACTAAGTTTAATTAACTATAATTTTACCACTTATAGATGGTTAATATAAAGTGTTACCGGCATATGTATGGATATGTAGATGAATAAATGGATTTGAAGTCATAGCCATGCAAGCAGGCACGTTGTGAGGGGGCGGTGGAGGATGGGGGAAAAGATACAAACTGATCTACATAGAGCATTTCTCAAGAGACCTGGCGTCTGAGTAAGTCTCCATGTACAAACATGAGTATATATACATATACATGTGTTTCTTTGAAAGGACAATATACTGTAATGCATATTGTAAGTGACTCATCCAAACGATCATGAATAAAAAAAACAGACAAAGGCTTCATTTCTATACAGATGTTCTACGTTGTGGGAGTGATATGAGCAGGCCCGACTATCTCAGCCATCTGGAACAGATTTAGCTGTTGATAACCAGTGCAGATAAAACAAAAACTGGGGCTAAAAATGTAGAAATACGAGTCCAGTCCGGGCCTAAATCCAGCGTGCAATCAACCAATCAGAAGCAGGGCTCAGAGTCAGCAGGATAATGTTTATTTGTCTCGTGCTTTTGAGGTTTGAATGTGGCAGCTGGTGGTCCTCGCTGACGTCAGTTAACACCGCGGTCACCGAGCTGAAGTCACAACTGTCTCAGATGGGCCCTGAGTCAGACTTTAAGCCAGATGGGGTCTCCTTTACCCCGAGGCACGAGTCAATAATGTAACTGGCAGGTCATTCTCTTGGGATGCAATGAGTTGGTTTTAAATTAAGTGGTAGAGGGAGTTAGGTGACAGGGTGGGGGTGAGTCACAAGCACAGCGGCACTCACCTGCATGTATCTGATCTGCAGCATGGGAAAGGCAAAGCAAGTCAAATTTATCACCAGTTGTGTAAGAGAGCTGAGTGTGTTTAGAGATATGACATCATGCAAATACTAAGGCAAGTGGTAGGAAGTGTGTGTGTGTGTCCTCTAATTAGCAGTATTTGTTCATTGCATCCTTCCTGGTAACAGGCGTCTAAGTCTAAGGTGACTTGGGCCGGATTGTAATTGGGCCTAAGAGAATACAACCCTTCAGTCATAGACCTTCAGCAAGCATCAGATTCACAATAAGGAAAACACCTGAAACAACTACATCATCAAGAATTGATTTCAAAAACAGTACTAATGATAACAGGGGCAGAGATTGTGACACAATGTCCTCACCATGGGTTGTCGTACTTCCACCTTAATGATGTCCTCATAGATGTCATCCCCATCGTCCTCGCACGGCACGCAGTCGTAGATGTCATCCTCACCCAAGTCATGCTCACTGGGGGAAAAAAAACACGCACACAAGTTAGATGAACATATCGAAACACAACCTTAACTCTAAGGATGAATCCTTTTACTCCGGCAAAAAAAAAAAAAAAGGTTCATATGTCCACTTTAAACTGCTCTGACAGCTGAGAGGCACTGAGCAGTCGCACCGGTACAAGCTCATTATCTCTCATGAGCTCTACCTGAAGAGCAATATCGGTGATCCGGGCAAGAGGAAAACACCACTCGATGTTCACAAAACCTCCGCTGAGTTGCGTTATTGAGTGGCATCTCCCTTTAATGTGTTTATGCTGCTTTGGCACCCAGCTAGCTAACTGACCTTTAATTAGGCAAGCAGCCAGCAGAGCAAAGGCAGTTAACTGTGGAGAGGAGCGCCTTCTGGGAAAGACCCTCATGCTCGGGGAGCCCGTGCACTGCATCTCCCTCTGTCCTGTAAAAGCAATTATTGTTTGGGAAACTTATTGAGGCGGCGGAGAAGCCTCAGCAGGAATACGCTTTGGCAATGGGCCCGTATCGATGTGGTTAATAACCGGGGAGCTTTAGGTCGCCGAAAAGGAAATAAATGATTAAGTACTGTAAATAAATGAAGGTAGTAAGAGCTGCCTGCTAAATAATGGAGGGGTCCAACCAGGGGTCTAGCTTGGCAACTGCTTGTTTGTTTAAACACAATTCCTTTTAGCAATGTATCGATGGGTGTACAGACAAATAGGACTGGACTGAAACTTGTTACAGAAGAAAACTTGTCTGGAGTTATAAGAAGTGTCTTATTTATAGGATTTCTAAGTAGATTTATGGGTATTTATTTATGATGGACATCAGAGATAATTGTATATAATTGTACGTCACACTGAATCTAAGTGTAGCATGTCTGTGTGTTCTGTTATGAGCCTGTGAGTTATGGCTCTGAGAAGGTTTAATTAGCGGGCAAATCAACTCGTCAAACTCAAAGTAGAGATGGCCAGTAAGAATATATTGATTATATAAAAGCAAAAGGGATGTAACAGAATTTGTTTTTACATTAACAATACAGATATATTGACAACTACAGAAAAGGATTTCCATGACGTTTGGTATGAATCATAGACTGTATATAGTAAGTGGACGTTGTCAACATGACGTCACCCATTGTTTTTTTTGGACTGACGTTTTGAAGTCTCGTGTTCAGCATTTTGGCTGTTGTCATCTTGGTTTTTGGCCGTTATCATATTGTGATTTTTGCACCACAGACAAGATTTCCATGAGGTTTGGTGTGGATTATAGACTGTATATAAGTGGACGTAGTCACTGTGACATAGCCATTGGTTTGTGGACTAGTGTTTTGAAGCCTTGAGATCGGCATTTTGGCCGTCACCGCATTGTTTTTTTGCAACCAGAAGTGACAAGAGAGGGATGAGCTAAGTACAACCGAATGCTGAATAAGACATTTCCAGGCAACCAAAATGTTACAATTCATTTTCATGAACTGCAAACACACTGTGAAAAGGTTAAAGTTGTAAGACCAAAACACGGACAACACCCAGACCGGACAACGTCGTGGTAGCGACCTGTCAATCACAATGTAGCCACGCCCTAAAGCATACCCTGCTTTATGGTCTATTTGACTCTAAATGGGACCATAATATACTAAATGAACATCATGCTGTATTGAAGAAGACTTGAAACTAGCGATTGAGACCATAAACTCATGTTTACAATGTTTACTGAGGTAATAAATCAAGTGAGAAGTAGGCTCATTTTCTCATAGACTTCTATACAATCAGACTTCTTTTTGCAACCAGAGGAGTCGCCCCCTGCTGGCTATTAGAAATAATGCAAGTTTAAGGCACTTCAGCATTGGCCGGAAGTTGCCCACTGGTCAAACTACAGTAACTAACTTTCTGTTTTTTTTTTAAATACCATCAAGAACCTGTCCCTTTCACCTTTACCTTTGTTTTTTGTAATTCGGGGGAGTAAATGAATAAATACTATAAAGATTGTACTGTAAGAGTTGCCGATGTCTACTGCCTCCACCAGCTCAGAAAAGGAGGACCAGGGTTCCAGCTTGGCAAGTGGCCGCCCTGCTTAAATGTCCTTGAGTGTGACATGTAATGTCTAGCTCAGGGGATGCTGTTTTGTGCTCTGACCTGGCCTGAGTGAGAGGATTTCTCTTCTTTGATGAATAGTGCCTCATCCAAATGTGCCTGTATGTGATCCCCACCCCTTTTACCTAATGTTTGGGTGCTAATGGGGGCCATAACCTGGCTCTCCTAGCACCAAACCCTTCACCTTAACATCCCTGAAATGGGATATTTTGTAGGGATTTTACATGCATTATTAAATCTTGAATATTCTACAACAAGATTCATGTAATTTTAAAAAAAATACTGGTTATTGGATTTCTCCACTGTGACATGACTACATATGACCTTTTGCATCTGCCATCATTGCTAAAATATTCCTGCTTTCACTGTCTGTGGGAATAGGGGATAAAAATCTGAGAAGATAGAACTGCCCTCGATCAAATATTCAGCTTTGTCGTCATGCTAGTGCGGGGGTTGTTTGAAGTTTTAATTGAGGTGGCTTGGTTCACTCTCTGCGCTGTGCGTCTCCTTTCTTCATTAAGTTAAAGTGGCTCATGTTGAATACGGAGAAGGCTGTGTGGGAGGCCCACGCTGTCCCATCAGCGTCTCCTCTCTGAACTCCGAGACTAAGGCACGCTCCGCTGTGACTGATGTGCTGAACGTCAGGGAAGTTTTCGGAAAGAAGATGTCGTACTTTGCATTCTGCTCTAATCCCTCAGAGACTGTATTATACAACGGAGGTCTAGTGCGGTGATATGAGTATGACCTTTGGAGAGATCTAAGAGGAGAAGGATGTCTCCGGGGAGAACATGGAGGAGTTGGAGCCTGAGTGGGGTCTTTTTTCATAAAGTAGTAAATATTAGAAGAAGAGAATTAAGAATAAACATTGTATAGAAAATAGAAAAAATTAAAAGTAGAATGTGCTTGTTTCTGTCATGTATATCTATCGATCCTGAACTTGTCAAAAGGAAATATTCCATTGATTAGTGATGACATTTAAGCCCCTTCCTCTTTCCCAGATGGTTATTTGGTCAATACTCCTTTGGTCCAATCAGTCAATTCAAGATATTTAAAATGCTTTTCATCAATGATTACTGACTGACCGCTAAATTTCACTGACGTGGCTGAGAGTTCATCAGGTTTGGATAGAATGTTCTTATCGACTGGCGATTTCATTTAAAGCTCCTGCTTTTGACATTGCTTTTATGTTAGGGCTGTTAATCGATTACAGTTTTTAATCGCATGATTGTCCATAGCTAATCGTGATTAATTGCACATTTTTTATCTGTTCAAAATGTATCTTAAAGGCTTAAACGGAGATGTGTCAAGTATTTAATACTCTCAAATATTGTCCAAAAACCCTCATCCTTTATGCATCTAGCACAAAGAAATATGCTCAAATCATAACATGGCAAACTGCAGCCCAACAGGCAACAACAGCTGTCAGTGTGTCAGTGTGCTGACTTTACTATGACTTGTCCCAAACTGCATGTGATTATCATAAAGTGGGCATGTATGTAAAGGGGAGACTCGTGGGTACCCATAGAACCCATTTTCAGTCACATATCTTGAGGTCAGAGGTCAAGGGACCCCTTTGAAAATGGCCATGCCAGAGTTTCCTCACCAAAATTTTGCGTAACTTTGGAGCATTATTTAGACTCCTTCATGAGAAGCTAGTATGACATGGTTGGTACCAATGGATTCATTAGGTTTTTTCTAGTTTCATATAATGCCAGTGTCTTCACTCTAGTTTCAAAACCATCAAAACTGAACCCGCTACATCCCCCAAAAGATCGACGGTGGCCCGTCTTATTTTTAAGAGGTTAATTAAAAATGGCAAAATGCATTAATGTGATTAAAAAATTTGTGGCGCTAAAACAAATTTGCATTAACGTGTCATTTCGTTTAGATTGTCTATTTTTCCTAATCCCCAAGTCTCTCTGATGTGGGGTTTGCTTATATGTTGATCCCACATATGCAATGTACAACATTGTCCTAATCTGTTTTTCTTTTAAAGCATTGTCTACATTGATTTTTTCCAAATATTAGCCAGAGGAATCCGTTCTAATGACTGCGTATGTCCATTCACTTTCCCTGATTGTTTCCAACATTTTAGACAATTACTTAGCGATAAAAGTCTGTCTATTTTTTTTTATTTTTAGCTCGAGGTTATAATAAGATTAATGTTAGACAGTAGTCGGGGTTCATGCATGTAGTAATGATGGTTAATGTTTCAGAGTGTGTGTGTGTGTGTTCTTAGAAAGACAAAGAGCGGGGACATAACTCTTGCCAGTGTAAATCTGTCGCACCACAACTTTACAATTTACGTCCCTTTGTCTCTTGGAGCTTTAGCGAACATTAATAAATCATTCTAAATCCACTTTGTTTGTGTGTGTGCTTGCGCATGTGTTTGCATCACAATGCATCAGTGAGATAGAAAAGTGGAAACAAAGTCCTGAGGACTCATGAATTAGGTCTGATTTTCTGTCTGATTACACAGTGACACGCCAGAGGGTGTCTAGTGTATTCGCACGCAATCGGCCCGTTAGCCTCCGCTCCCAGGCCTCAATGACATAGAGTTACATCAGTTGAGAGGAGGGTCGGAGTATGACTCACCATATCAGAGCTACTTATAGGGCCCCAAAGGCTGCGCTGCCCTACAGGTTCCCATTCAAATAATATTATGTTTTCAATAGAGGACGTTTTTTTTTTTTGTTAAAGCTGTAATATACTGTGTTGGGCGCTTTGGGCCATCAGGGCATATAACAACATAGATGATGCTGCTGTCACACTGCATCTGTACAGCTGATAGATACATACTGATTGATGCCGTAGCATCAGTGTTTCACTACAGGAAAGGTCATGGGGCCATCAAAATCAAAAGGGTTTTATCTTCTCAGGAATATGCCCAGTATATTCCACGGCATTATACTTCTATATTCTGATATTTTGTATGTATTTAAGGAAGGTTTGGACTGATAGTGACACTATAGTGGGGTATCAGGGGGTACCACAATTGTTAGGGGATGGGGGAGCATAAATATCTATCCATACCAGGCGACAATAGCCGTTTTTTAAAAGTGAAGCCAATGCAAATGTGCCTAAAATAGTCAGCAGGGTGCGACACCTCTGGTTGTAAAAAGAAGTCTGATTGAAGAAAATGAGCCTAATACAGCATGATGTTCATTTAGCACATTTTGGTTCCATTTAGCGTAAAAGTCCACAAACTAATGGGTATGTCAAAGAGACTATGGTCTATAATCCCCACCAAACCTCATAGAAATCTTGTCTGTAGTTGACGAAATATCTGTTTTGATAGTGTAAAAACACATTTTGTTACATCCATTTTGCTTTGGTTTTTAGTATTCCTAGTTATCTACCGGCTTTAGACAGAAAATGGAATCAATATGTTCTTCCTGGCCATCTGTGGTTACAAAATAGTATATCCTGAGTGTGGTCATGAGGTAATATAAAGTTGAATTTGAAAAAAGTATGTCACTTAATACCTTGCAGTAAATGATACCTCGACTGAGTTCCATCCATTTCCGAAGCTATTGACTTTTCATACCAACCTGCCCGAGGGATTAATGGAGCAAAATAAACTGCAAAAGAGTGACACAAAGGGCCCGGTGACACTGTTTGCTTCGGAATGGAAATCTATGTGTGCCGTTCACAGAGGAAAAAGTCCCTTGGCGACTGTGCCCAATCCACCCCCATTTCATGCTTTGTCAACTCCAGGATGGAGTCATTCCAGACAGGGAGGACTCTTGAGTTAAACGACACGAAGACTTGACATCACAAAGCCAGAGGGAGGAAGTACGGATCGGGTTTACCACATTAACCCAGGAGACCTCAATTAGGTAGAAGCCTGGCCTCTACCTGACTCAGACACTTCTGCAAACAGATATGGTGCAGGAGAATGCAAACCGGAGCATGCTTCACAAATACACCTGCACCTATCTCGATGCCATTCGTTTACAGCTGTCATTTACAAGTGAGCTCATACTGACAGCTTAAAGCCTCGATCCACCTCCCCTGACATGAATCCTTCTGACATGATATTGTAAATATGGATATCTCCCAGCAAGGTAAATGACCTCTACTAAACCTCGAAAATGATACACGGTCAACCAACGACAAACATTCTCGCATATATTTTAGGCCAAGCTGGGAAGGAGGCTAAATAATGCTCCAAATTTGGGAAAAATGTTGGCGAGGAAAAACTATCGTGGTTTTCTTTTATACCCAAATGAGCTTTACTCTATCGTAGTGTTCTCAGTTGTGAAACAGAAAATGAACCCATTTACTCGGAATATTCCCCTGGGCGCTCTCGGTGTCATCTACAACATCTTTCCCAATTCGTCGTCTATAGAGCAGCTCAACACTTTATACCCTATGACATCACAAGTTTGAGTTTTAGCACTCTAGTGTTTGGATTTGGGAGAGTTGTTCATGTTTGCTAATAGTTTTTTGGACTATCATAGGCCATAGGAATAACATGTATGAATTTTGAAAATGGGCGTAGTTCCCCTTTAAGTATATAATAAACTAGCTATATCTTTAAATACATCATTACATTAGTAAGTTATGATCTTCCAGCTATCCCCAGAGACCTCTGAGGGTAAACCAGTTCAAGTCATTTTGGTGGCCCTAGAGTACAATGAAAGGTTGATCGATCTTTTGCTGCCCGGGCTGCTGGAACAGTTTTCCATTTAACGTTTGGTCTACCGGCATGATCTCGGTTTTTAAATCTCACCCCAAAAATCAATTTTTATAGATTGCTTTCCATCGCACTTAGTATCCTTCGTCGTCTTATCACCGAACTTAATGATGCCACTTTATTGATTTTTATTGTTTGCCATTATACTGCTCTTCCATGCGGCTTTATTTTGTCACACTAAATATTTTTGGTGACACTATTGCTGTTTTATTTCTTACATGCTGTTATTTTTTACGATACCATATGGCCTGTTGTATTATTTTCTTCCTCTGGGCTGATCTTAAATAGCACTATCCATAAAAACTGACTGTTATTACTCTGGTAAGATCATCATTGTCCTCTCCCTCTTCACTCTTGCAGTTCAGTCATGCCCACCCATTGTAAATTATGCATGCATCAATATTTCAGGCTAATTAATAAGTCTTTGAGAGCAGGTTTATTGCTAGTGTGGCCAAGTGTGTCCAACTGTATTAGGTGCAGGACCTGCTGATGAATCAATTATGTGTCTGACCATTGATGAAACTAAATGCATACATGTTCTTTGTAAAAGGTCAAGAGCAGCATGATTAATTCAATAAGGACCCAGCCCTCTGCACCTACAGGTTACATAAAGAGCACCGTGTTACACCACTGACCATTTCAGAAAAAGCAGGTGAACTCAAGCTCATTGAAACTGCTGCCATGGTTACAGGGCCATTAATGGAAAGAGGAGATTGTGCGGGTTTGAGGAAACTTAAAGACATAACCACCACTTATAGAAATAATACAGTATATAACAAGCATCAAAAGCTTACGTTTATGCTTTACTGGTGGACTCTGCAACACTTGTTGCTATGGATACCATGCTATTGCAACTTTTTCTAACAAATTGAAGTAAGCGGGAGACATTTATTTATGATGTACTTTGAGTAAAATAAGGAACAAGTAAGCTAACTTTAGCTTCTTTGATATTTCATGATGCATTTAGGAACACATCAAGCTGATACGGACTTCTTTCTTTATTGATACAGATGAAAAACGCGTCTGTTATGTTATGCCACTAGCCCACAGGGTGAAAGATAGGAGCCTACTTCATATTCCGTTCTTTCTGTGAGCACAATTTCACCCCTGTTTTTTTGGGTAAATTCAATATTTGAAATCAACATGTTTTCAGTATTCCCTCTACTTTCTTCAGGCTCACTTTTTGTGCAGAATTCAGTTCAGTTTTCAAGCTTGCAGGGCTACCTGTACATGTTCAGCTAAGCTGCACTCTAATCCAGCATTAGCCTGCTTGGATGGCGCTCCTCTCCTCTAGCAAGCGCACATCCCTCATCCCCTAAAGAACACCACAATCATGTATTCAGCGGGCATATATCTACAGCCCGCATGCTCTCCTTTCTATCCCCCGCTCTCCTACTTCCTATCTTTCTGTGATGAATGACACCCATCTCAGAGCGGTTAACTAATTATTCTCCATTAATCTGAGTTGAGCGTCTGCTCACCGCTGGAACCGCTGCCAACTCCGAGAGACCCTGCGACTCTCTTTCACACCCAGAAAAAACCCAACACACACTCCAAACCAGGCAGACAGCCACAGAGGCAGGCGGAGAGGCAGCCACACCAGAAGCCAGGGCAGAGATGGTGTCACCATGGCAACGGGCAGAGTGACAGAGGCCTCTACGCTTATGTAATTAGGCAGTTAGATGAAATTGGAAGAAGTAGCAATCACCATTCACTTTGAAACATCGCAAGACGTGTGTTACATACATGATGGGGGGAGAATTTTATATATGCAGCAGTTCATACAAATTCAATTCTATTATAAAACACTGTTAAAACCAGATATAAAATGTCAATAATGCAAAAAGTCTGTGGGGTCATCATATAGTATTACTTTGACGGCCTATTTGCAGCATAATGAGAAGCTCATTAGCATTTATACCCAGTTTAAAAGCTTGCTTTATCCAGAAACCCTCACAGGTACTACATTTAGCATAACAAAATATGCTCAAATCATAACATGGCAAACTCAAGCCCAACAGGTAACAACAGTTGTCAGTGTGTCAGTGTGCCCCAAACTGCATGTGATTATCATAAAGTGGGCATGTCTGTAAAGGAGAGACTCGTGGGTACCCATAGAACCCATTTTCATTCACATATCTTGAGGTCAGAGGTCAAGGGACCCCTTTGAAAATGGCCATGCCAGTTTTTCCTCGCCAAAATGTAGCGTTACCTCGGAGCGTTATTTTGCCTCCTTCACAACAAGTTAGTGTGACAGTTGGATTCCTTTGGTTTTTCTAATTTCATATGATGCCAATATCTTCACTCTAGCTTTAAAACTGAGCACTCTACAGCCTCTGAAAAGTTTTTAAGAGGTTAATTAAAAATGGAAAGTTGCGTTAATGCGTTAAAGAAAATAGTGGCGTTAAAACAAATTTGCGTTAACGCATTATTATCACGTTAACTTTGGCAGCCCTAATAATAAAGCATCATCCTAAGTGACAAAAACAAGTGTGTGTGTTTATGTTTGTTGTGGACTGCATACTTACTCTGCCAGCTCTTCAAGGCTCCGGTACACATCATCCTCATTCAGAGCTGTGTCCTCCGACGGAAAGGGCCTGGTACACACAAACACAAACAGACAGGAAGAGTGTGAGAGGGTACAACATATTAGTACACACAGCCCATTGTCCTCGGTAGAAATATAACCAGTCAAGAAAACTGCGTGTTCTATCTGCCAGGTTGTCACTCTTAGCTCCATCACTTTGGCAGCACGACGGCAAGATGTATTCAACAGAGGACCCCATCAGTCACGAAACAACATTGTCAAAACACATCAGCACACTGCTGCTGACAGATAAAAACACCTGGCATTTCCACACAGCCGACTTCCTCAGGAATTCAGGAAGGACAACAGCCTCTTTTTTTTCAGATGGATGGCCAGGTGCCTTATAAATCCTCTCAGGGGGTTTGGGCAGCTTTCAAGGACCTTCAGGGCCAATGCATAATATGAAATATTGAAAGTTTAGAGCAGTTTTCTTTTTTTTTCTCCACAGCAAAAGTGAGATTCTCTACTTACTTACAGTATATGTACACTTTTTTTTTGTATAAAACATTATGGTTATGAAACAAAAGCATTCATATCAGCCCATCGTTCAATAATGTGAACGATTCCCCCCGGTCCTCTCCTCTCATTCCTGCCCACGCAGCGTCAACAAACACGATTATACTCCTGGGAAGTGGCAGGGCATAAAAATGGAGGACTAATCAATTAGCTCATTAAACGGGGTGGATTTATTTCTTATGTTTTTAAAGATATCTGCTTTCTGCAAACATTATTGTGAAGTGCGTGATTAGATCTCGATAGGCCAACCGTGTTTATGATGTGTTTTTTTTTCTTCTTTCGCAAGAGTTGATTGCTACAAATTATAGCCTATTAGCTTAATGTTGTGCCGAATTGAAGCTCATTAAAATCAGTGAGGTCACGATCAGCGCTAATCATCAAGCACACTGAAGTTACTGAAACGGAAATAGCATGTATTATTAAACTAATCACTGTAATGTTTATAAGAGATACTATGGGTGCTTTTTTTTTTAAGATAATTTCTTTGGCATCTTTGCCTTTTTTTGACAGTGCAGAGACACAAACTGGAAATGGGGGGAGAGAGATATGACATGCAAAAATGGTCCCAAGGCTGGAGTAAAAACTGGGATTTTGCGGTAATGTGCTGTAACCTCTCGGCTACGAAAGCGCTCCATACTCTGGATTCATTTTAATAATACAGGCTATTTCCGTTAACCTCCAAGTTGTAAGGATGGTGCAAAGTTTTATGGGAAAAAAACAAACATTTAGTTAAGATACTCCTGATACTGACTGGGTTTCCTGAGCGGAGCTCATAGAGGAGAGAGGGAACTTCACTACTCCTTTCCTATGACCCTCTTTAATTATGGCCTATTACTAATACTAATATGTCTCTATCCAGCTCACCTACATTAATTGCAATTACTCTTACTTAAAGTTTTGCTTAACTTCATTTAATTTGCTTTTTTTAAAGCTTAAATCTATTATTTTATTTTTGGTATTTATTATTTTCGTAATATTATTTTATTTTTTTCTTTCATGTGACCATGACCAACATGGGGTGGGGGTCCTCTTTCTATATTTTTATTTCATGTCACAGACACTTGATATGATGTCTGCAAAAAATAAAAAATTAAAATTAAAAAAGATTTGGAAAAAAATAAACAAAAACAAAAACGTAGGGGATAAAACTGTTGAATTTATTGGTCATTATCAGCTTTCAAAGTACCCAAATGCCTCTATACTATGACATTTCTTTCAGTTTTTTTGGTTTGTTTGTTGTTAGTCTTTAGGCCTGCGTGTGTTTTCACCATGACTGCAGCATTCTGCTGCTGTTACCATCCACCATCCTCTCCTCAAGCAATAAATCCCACACACGGCAGCAGCCAGCAGTCAGCAGTGGTTTCTGCTACGGTAAACAGCCCTGAAAGTTTGACCTTGACTCCCGTCTGAATAATGTAACTACTGAACACATGATTTGTTTTCCTGTGGTCAAAAAGCCATTGGACACACGCACACACACACACACACATACACTCACCATCATTCAAGAAAGCGATGGAGTACAGAGCGAGAAAGGGTAGGAGGGTTTCAGGCTCATGGGGAGAGTGAGGTGCAAGCTGCACCTACGTGTTTGACTAATAATCAGTTAAAAACAGTAACTGCAGGACTGAATTTGATATCCTTTCACTTTAATTCTCAACAATAAAGTGAATCCATTCACAACATCTGAGGTATTTATCCAATGACATTTATATTTTAATAGAATATCAACACAATTTAAGGAGCAAGTTTCATTTCTTTTTTAATTATGTTTATTTTTTTTTATAATTGTACTGCTTTATGTGAAGCACTTGGTGACATGAGTGTTGTCGCTGTGTGTGTTGATTATATAATGCTAATTTGTCTCCCCAATTATTACTTGTCACAATTTGGGAACAGCAGGTTTGGACCCAAACGTAGAAAACACTTGATGAAGAGGCAGCAGGAGGTGTTCAATGATTTAATGACGAAAAATAAACTTACGGGAGGCAATCCAAAATAAACAAAGGCAAATCCAAAAAACAAACTAAAACACTGGAAAACACTAGGAACTTCCCACAAGGATGAACTGACAATGAACCAGGGGAGACACACAACACAGAGAGCCGGGTGATTAGACACAGGTGGAACAAATCAGGGCGGGGCAGACAATCACAAAGGAGGGAAAACACACAAAGGCAGGAAGTAAAACAAAACATGACACGGGAGGTGTGACCCTACAAAATAAAACAGGAAACAGAGTTAACATAAATTAATAACATGAGACCAGGAAAAAAAAAACACAACAGAAAGAAAAAAAACCACAGAAAACAAAAACTCTAGAAATGATCACATAAAAACAAAGACATGAAAGATCACAAGGTAGCATTACATGCTACAGCCTCTGAGAGACAGTAAAGTCGGTTGGGATGCAATCCAATCGTATGCAGAGGTGGTTGCCGATGATTGATATAAGGCACAGCCCTAGTATAAATGAATGGATGTCTCCAAATGAGATAGTTCAAGAAAGATGTTGTAGCAGGAAAGAGAGAACACAGAGAAACAGATAATGTCTATGTGTGTCGTAGCTGACTGTGAACTGAGCTGGGATGTGATATGAACAGTTCAGTGTCAGAGACCAAAGCTCTCATAAAGGCATTCAACTCTCTGTAAGCAATCATATAAGAAATATGTTGACTGTATTTAACCTAGATATGATCAGATGACACTATATTACAATGCCACGTCTTCGTAAAGAGCCAGCAGCTGTGACCGGTTGCTGTGTGAAGGCCAAATATCTCACTAAGTGACGGTTATAGTGTGAGGGTAAAAAGCAATAAAACCAACAGTTTGTCTTATCATTTTAGCTGTGCATATGTGCAGGTTTGTGTGTGTATGTCAAGCTGTGTGGATCAGTGTGACACCGGCAATTAGCCTTTGTGTAATTAAAGCAGTGGTCACACTGAAAAGAGTGTGTCAGCCATCAAGTTAATGAATGCTCAGCTAGATAGTCAAAGGTCAGCTGGTCACCCTGAAGCATGTGTGCACACACACAAACATGCAACGAATCCTGCAAACTCCACAGTCTTCTCTGATTCATTAACTTTGCAAACTTTTCCATTGACTCTATTAAAACCTCTGCATTTCCAAGAGCTAATTACAAGTACTATTATTAAGGAATCATAATACAAAAACGGCCTCGTCTGATTTATGTTACTTTCTCACTCACCGTTATGAGCAGAAACACAGCGCAGGAGGTGCTTCCCTCCAGAGCGTAATAACACACCCACATCTGATGGCCCCCTCCAATGAAATGTGCATTATATTATAAGTTATTAATGGAGTCCCGCAGGGCTAAATTTAATTACATAGTAGTTTGCGGAGATGTGCGCTCATATGTATCACCCCGGTGTTGTTTTGCGGAGCCAAGCACTGCCCAACGCTGCCGTTTTCATTTCGCCTAAATGGTACAACCAGGTGTAATTGAACTGTGTTTATAATTTCATCAGGACTCCGATGATGAGCCGTCTCTTGGCTATTCAATAATGCTCTATTGTCTTTCCTGCAAGCATGTTGTTCAGGCCTATACCCTGTGCGGTAAACCAGACTGGATTTTTATGGTTTTTCTATGTAATCAAATGTCTATTCAGAGAATACAAAGCGTGTTTGTTTATCTTTTTACATTTCTGATTATCATCTGCCGCTGATGTTGTCCCCCAGCCCTCCTGATTTGGCTTATTCAAGTATTTGTTTGTTGTATTTTATCCGTATTGGTTGAGTACAACTGATGCTTTTAGGTAAAAAAGAGGAGAATATTGCTCTCTTTGTTGGTTTAGATGTGATCCAGAGATTTGTCCAACCACATCAAATAGGCTGTCTGTGTTCAGCAGGTAGATTGAGATAATTATGTTACAGCAAAATGTCTCCATTCAAATCTTTGTCAGAAGTGGTTCAGTTAGGGTCCCTTCTAGCATATTTTTTCTTTTTCCCCATCTCTCTTCTTCGTTTATCTTTAATTATTAGTTTATCTGTTTTTCTTTGTCCATTATTTATGGGCTACATCGTACTTTTTTTGTGTTTTGTTGGTTTAGTGAGTGAGCTGCTGCCTTGGTGATGCATTTCTTTTGTTTGGTTTTGATTTAACTGTTAGTTTTGTCCACCCCGCGCTGTTGGGGGCCCGCACGTTGTCTGCAATAGTAAGCGCCCTGGCGCATAACTTGTGAGCTCCTTCTGCACTGCAATTTGTTATTTAACGCCAAGCAACCTGTTCATGCCAGATTGAAGTGTTTTAACTGTGAAAGTAATATTTTTTGTAATAATAAAGATTTATATTTTTAATATAACGCTGTTCCCTTTAGTGCCTTAAAGGAGTTCGAACCTGTCGCCTGTGGTTTTGGGGTGCTAGATTTTGTTTGCTTTATTTTACGAGTCCATAATTTCCTAATAAATTGGTACTAATGAGATGAAAACAAATAGTGACATTGGTTATTTAGTACACTTCTTATTCATTAATTCCAATGAATAGCAAGCCTATCCTAGAAAGTATTTTAGTTAGTGCAGATGGCCTACATATGTCAGCAGAACATGCAAAAATGTGACATTTATTATTATTTATTGAGAATAAAAAATACATCTATAAAATAAAAAAAATAATGAATATTTACTTGATTTAAATTGAATGTTCTTTCAAGGAAATTTGTTTTTTTTAAAATATAATTTCTACCAAATGACTTAGCTCTTTCAAGGAAACTCATAGGAAGTTATAAAGAAATCATGGACCCATAAAATACAGCATTACCTGTTTTTTTTCGCTCTGCCGTTTGGTAGTGAGGGGGCTTTGAGAGAGGCATGAGGGATTGGATGTGTTGTTTAATTTGATTAATCATAAAAAGAAAAAAAAAGAAAACATAAATAAATTGTCCTGCATGTTTTGGCCAGGGCACAAATGAACAAGAGATGCATAATCTCAATTAGGCTTTTCTGGTTAAATAAAGGTCAACACGAACACAACATTGCATGACGGCCCACGTTTCACGTCCTAATCTTCTCCGACACAGCTCTTTACTTGTCAAACAGTCTCTCTTAGTATCCTGCCTTTTCATGGCTGATTTGTATCATGTCTAATTTCATCTGCCTTCCTTCCTTAAAGCCAATGCTGGCATAAAGGGAATGTGTGCTGGACAAGGCCTCAGTGAGCAGGTCCCATTGATCAGCTATTGTCGAACAGCGGAACAACAGTGTAGCCGTTAATTGTGAACGCAGCTCAAATGGTCGGAGTTGGTCTGAGCAGTTTCACATCCCAGGACACGGCTCTGTTTCTGCAGGGGTCGATAAATCGCTGGAGCTCGAGCTAGCTAGTGCACTTTGCCACTTATTGCACCATGCCTGTCCATAAACCCTCCCGCTCTTGCCTGGGGAGGATGTGTGAAAAATAACATATGAGTAAGAGCCTCTTTCATTGCATGTATGAATTTTTTTCACAACAGTAACACTAATGACATTATAGCACACGCGCTGCATTCAAACACGAGTGAAACATGACGAGTGGATGTGCATTGTGATAACTGCATGCTAATGTGTGTGATGTAGATCAGTGCCGACAGGGAAAGGGAGGGAGGGAAGAAAAGTGCAAACAGTGATTCCTGACAGTGTGGCTGCTTATCCTACTCCTGCTGTGCACGGAGACCTCCTCATCTTAAAAAAACAACAATGTAGATACACATTCACATCTACATCTGTATCGCACCTCTGGGCAGAGTAAAAAATAAATGTAAATTGCATCTTTCAGCAGCAACTGTAAAATGCACTGATTCTTATTTCTTAGCTGTAGTAGCTGTCAAGTCACAAATCCAGCACAGGAAAAAGCTGAAACGATTAGTCAATTAAAACTATAAAAATGTCAGAAAATTATTAAACAACTAAATGTTAGCTGATTAATCAATAATGAAAATAATCATTGGTTGCAGCCCCAAATTCACTTATGTGTTAAGAAATCACTCATAGCTCCAACTAGGGTTCGGCGATTGGAGGAATATACCGGCTATCGGCTAAGTACATCGCTGTTTGTTTTTTAATTTATTTACTAAATTCATTTTGCTAATTTAATTGTCTGTCTCTTGAGAACAAGTGAGCCGCTGCTCAGACATTTATTTATTGTTAGCCGAACTGGCTGCACTTCTGATGTAGATTCTCAGTTAGTCCCACCAATAGGTGAGGTTTTAATTGAGTATACTCACATATAGTCATAATTTACCCCACAAGCAAAAGTACTCCTAAATTTGAAGTCATTCAAAACCATTACACATGCACACACAAGTCTAACATAGCTTTAATTAAATTAGAAAATCTCATCGTAAAGGACTATCTAAAGCCCTCAGCAAACATCCTCCTCATCTGCTCTCTGTCTTGATGCTGAGCTGAGGTCTCACGCACTCTACGACCCTGATCCCCGGAGCCCACCACACACTCCAACAGCATGGATCAGTGATGAACTAGGACAGCGAAGAGCGAGCGGGTTGAAGGTTAGCTGAGGACAGTGAAGATAAGTGGAAGGGGCAGCTGAATAACAGGACGGAGGATGACGCAGGCTTATACTGTACAGATAAGCCGTGAGAAACACAAGGTCAACTACCAGGATACACAAAGAGATTGGAACATGAGGCCTCACCACAAAGAGGATTTAGGACTTTTGATGAAGGGATGTAGACAATATCAAGGATGTAGGTTTGGTTTCAGAAGTGGGGTAAGGACACAATTAAGTCTGAGGTTCTTCAACCAGACCAAATAAAAAAAAAAAAAATACAAAAAGACCAAAAAGGTTATAATTAATTTTCATAAACTGAAAACACACTGTGAAAGTGTTAAAGAACAACGGACAACTCCCAGACCGGACAACGCTGTGGTAGCGACCTGTCAATCACAACACCCTAAAGCATCCCCTGCTTTATCGTCTATTTGACTCTAAATGGGACCATAATATAACATCATGCTGTATTGAAGAAGACTTAAAACTAGCAATTGAGACCATAAACTCATGTTTACAATGTTTACTGAGGTAATAAATCAAGTTAGAAGTAGGGTCATTTTCTCATAGACTTCTATACAATCAGACTTCTTTTTGCAACCAGAGGAGTCGCCCCCTGCTGGATATTAGAAAAAGTACAAGTTTCAGGCACTTCCGCATTGGCTTCATTTTACAGACCTGGAGGTAACCTACCAGAAACAATTGAAAGCAAGCTTATCTTCATTTTTTGTTATAAACTCAGACTCATCTGTATCACGTAAGATGGATAGTAAGAGAGTGAGAGAGATTTGAAAAAGTCAAAAGATGTTGAGTTGGGGGAAAAAAAATATTGGGAATGTTGAAAAAAGAGCAAAACAATTCAAGCTGGTTACAGAGTCCACATGGACGTCAACATAAAACAGAGTAGAGATGACAAGACGAAGGAGAAGAGAGTGTACTGTGCAGATACATATCTGATGGTGTGTCTAGTGTGTCTCTAGACGTGCAGAGGAGCATGCAAAACAATGCTTTCATTTCCCAACTTGGGCTGGAATGCTGACACAGTGACTGAGACTTGAACTATCGATGCTGACGATTACAGCGAACACACATCAAAGACGAGATCAATTGGCTTCAACAGAAGGTCAATGGACATGCCTGTGGCAATGTTACCCAACACAGTGAGGAACTCTCTGGCCCTTCGAAAACACAATGGATGGCCTAGTGTGGTGTCTGCACATAAATGATCGGAGACTGTGGGGTTATTGTCTGGGCATCGAGACTTCCAGCCTGAGGAACTCAAGCTGAAAAGAATCTTTAAATTGCTTTCCTTTATACAATATGTTCTTCCCTATTAGCCTCTAAATGGGGCACCCCGTCAATTAAGACATTTCACACATGAAGTTCAGTACATCCATCTGGCCTCTGCTGCTTCAAATTTAACTACTTTTTTTCTCACAAACCTCCCAACTTTATAGAAGTGCAATTCTAATCCTCTGGAGTATCCCTCTGAAGGTGTACAGAAAACATCCTGTGACACGTGGAGGTGAACTGAAATGGATAAACCCTTTATAATCTTATTCTGAAAGGTGTTATACATGACCACATTATTGCATAAGTAGACCTGGAGGGCATACACTACTTGCATGTCTGGTAGGGTATACGTTTAAATGAGTTATAGCATGTGTCAGGCTTGTTCATAGTTGACAGGGGCTGTGAAGCGAGACAGAAGAGATCTGTCAGGTCCTTGTGACCTTTGAATGCAGCTGACCTTGCCTTAAGCAGAATTACCAAGAAGCGGGTGAGGAGACCCTTTAGAAAGGCCAATCGGGGTCAGTGAACATCCATGTTGTGTATAAGTGCTCTGCTTGATAGCAGCATCCTGTTCATGCTGTCATACAGTATGGCTTAGGACGTCATTACGCATTTGTCATATGCCCCCCGTGCGCATCTACAAATCCTGTAGTGAAAGCAGTAAGAGACGGACTAATGCTTAAAGGTGCTAAATTCGAAATTCAGAGCACTAATATAGTAGCAAACAACTATTTGCTATGTAAAGATATAGCGGAGTAATGGCGTCCTAAGCAGAGAATGAAGTCGCTCTTCCTCTGTGTTGTAATCGTGACGAACCGGGCTTTCAACTTACTCCAATGTAAACCCACTTGCGACGTTATTCGCCAGTCAGAACAAGTGACATAGTACTAATAGCATGAGAGCGGTGATGGATGGTTCAAACAAACACTTTCACAAGAGACTTTCAACCAGGAGACCGGTGTTTGTGTTCCTTGTGAAACTAAAAGTAACGTTAACTTATTTTGTCACGTCAGTCGTTATTCACGTGAGTTGTTTCCTATCGTCAGCCCTGTGAGTCACGTGAGTCACTAGTCAGTGAAGTTAACGTCGACCACGACCGTTTTCTAACTCTAACTAAGTGCTTGTGTTGCTTAAACCTAACTTACTGTGAACACGGAAGTTTATTTTGAAAGAACACTACGCATATACTGACTGACATATACTGACGTGCCGTCCCCGGTCCGTCCAAAAGTAAAGCAAGAGAGGTACCCCGTGTGTCGGTGTCCGATGCCGATGATTCTGAGAGTCGTGTGGAGGCAATCCTTCAATCATACATGCTCTGAATTTTGGATTTTAGCACCTTTAAAGCTCCATTAAGCACTGTGTTAGATATTAACACTGAATATGCACTTACTGCCATTACCACTGAGAATTAACAACTTACTCTGCAGCTCATTGTTTTGATCCATAAATTTGTACGGTTCGACCCCTAACAGATGTCTCCCTCTCATAAAAAACCACAGGAAGCCAATCTAGCTCAAACAAGGCAATTGCACGTGTACTGCCGAGTACAAAATAAAGGGAAGTTGAAGAAGATGAGTCCATGGTGAAAGAGATGGAACATGCAGCAAGTTAAGAGACCGAGACATTCACTCTCCCTCTAGCTGTGGTTTCCTGGAAAACCACAGCTAGAGGGAGAGTGAATAATTGCATTCATCAGAAGGCAAGAATAGTTTTAGTATTTCCTTTTAGTTATTACTGGACTTGTTATGAAATTCAACATCACACACAAGGGGAGTGCACCTCCTACACCAAATGCACACTGAACTCAACGGGGACATGCGCATTTGTCGAAGGTGGCAAAAGCAAAATGTAAACTATTTTCAGAACAAATGTAAAGTTTGTATCATTGTCTGTCACACTCTTCCGATAAAAGTTACGTTTTACATTAAAAATGATTTTTAAAATGTAATGTAATATGTTTTTTTTTAGTCATTAAAGTATGATTGATTACCAATGACTAATTATCTAGATACCAATGTATAGTAAGGTCATTTTGGCTTTGCAATTCCTATGTTGACACTTCCCCTTGAGGGAATGTAGTTCAGTGTACCTTCTAATTACCTTAATAAATGCTTTCTTGCTCAGGCCAAGAGCCAAATGTGACCTTACTTATTAAAGTCATACTGTATTGATCCCCATAAGGCAGGCGTGTTTTCACCTCCAAAGCAAGGGTAAGAGGTCAGGGTAACCCTCGGGGATGAAAGGAATTTGTAGTTTTGTTCAAGGACACTTCAGTAGTCAGGTGCTTGTCCTTCAGTTGAAGGACAGTTGGTCTTTTGGAATCCAGGCTTCTGAAAACGTAATATTCCTTTTGTGATAAAGCTAGATTCATAACCATCTGGGTTGTCATCTCTGACCCACAGATTGGGAATCTGAACTTGAATAATACTTTATAATTTAATTAAGTAATTCAGGCATCTACTTTCAGATTAGTGGAAAGAAAACATCCAAAACACACATTTAGGTGGTTATTTTACTACTATTTGTGTATTTGCGTCACTAGATTTCTCCTAAAGTAAGCATTACATAATGCCTCATTTACATATTTAAATTTGAGAAAACTTGTAATACAGATAATAGGTTTATGTAAGTAATCAACTGGGGAAGTTTCATGGTGACCGGGGTCTACCCTTAATATTTTGATTACTGGGATTAAGGTAACTCAGAATCAGAAAGGGTGATTTACAGTGAGGTCCAATGAGCCGTGGTTTTGACACCTCACAGCAAAATGGTGAGTGTGGACATGCTGTGAATTAGCCAGCAGTCAGCAGGCTGTGTTGTCTTTATTAATGGCAAGGGACCTGTGCTCTGTCTCTCTCCGTCACTCACCCTCTCTCCTCCCTTCACTTCCTGGCATGGCTCCTAATGGGCGCGCTCCATCTACTCATTATTACTCAGACGGATAAAATTACTTTTTATGTGGCGCTGGTGAACCACCAAGCTCCACGCAGATTGAGCAAATGAAGAGAAATCAGCAGCCCATTCCAGGCCTGATAAAGCAGTCTGAAGGATTCTCTCAGCTTCACCATTACCTGTGAGAAATGACTACCCCTGTTTACAATGTAGTATTCTGACTCAGACAGTACTGTAATAGTATAGTGCGGTACTGTTTTGAGTGACAGATGGAAATGTGTTGTGGGTTATTTTGTTCCCTGCAAGATAACAATGGCTAAAAGCTGCAGCTAATTACCTAAAAATGTAAATTGACTTGTAAATGAGCAGCAGATGTTAATGGCCACCTCCATCTTCATATAGGCCTACAAGTAAATGTGAAATACAATCACCCAAATGGTTTCTTTCACACCGATACTCTCGAGTGCTTTGGCTGTTCAAATGATAAATGAGAGAGATACAAATGAGACACGTACCTGATGCCTTTGATTTGTGCGATGCTGTGGTGGGAGATCCTCGACAGAGCAGAGATTACCTGAAATAAACAAAGATAAACAGACAGATAAGCATATCATTCTTTAGTGTTTACCATTTTTATTTGCGAGATCAATTCATTTAATTTAAGATGTTGCTTCTGCCTTTCTCGTTTCATTGATATTGTTATCGTTCTGTGTTATTTAAGACAGACTCCGGGATTACTAAACACTTTGGGGAAACTAATGGGGATCAGTGCAACACAAACAAAACAATAAAAAAACAATAAAAACAGGCAGCAACAAAAGTAACAAAAAGATAAGCAGTGAAAGGCAGCAGGCAACTATAACAGTAAATAAAAGACAAACCATCAGGGGCAACTATTAATCAATAATAACTAAAAGTAACACAAAGATAAGCAGTCAAAGGCAGCAATCAACTATAAAAGTATTGTAACAAAAGACAAATCATCAAAGGCAACAATTAACTTTGAAAGTATTGTAACAAAAACAGAGACTACAAAATTAACTCTATTAGAGGTCACCAGAAGCAGTCGTAAGAAGATTGGTGATGCGGCCTTTGTCAACAACGCCCCAAAATTATGGAACGCACTACCCATAAATATTAAGGAAGCAAACACGCTAAACATTTTCAAAAGACATCTTAAAACCTATCTTTTTACCAGAGCATTTTACTAATTTTATCTTGCACTATTTATTAATTTTACCTTGCACTTTTAGCGCTAGGGGTATACGCTGAGGTATATTCTACGACCAACATAGCGAGGGGTATACGCTGCTTGTTTTTTATTGATTTTATGTAAAGCACTTTGAACTGCAACTCTTGTATGAAATGTGCTATATAAATAAAGTCTTACTTACTTACTTACTAAAAGTAACAAAAACATAAACAGACAAAGGCAACACTTAACTATAAAAGCAACAAAACACAAATCATCTGAGACAACAATCATCCACAAAAAAATAACTAAAAAAAAAAATTGTTAAAGACAACAATCAACAACAAACTTAAATTAAAGACACAAAAATGATAAACATCAATCAACAATAACTAAAAGTAACAAAAAATATAAGCAATCAAAGACAGCAGTTAACTATAAAAGTATTGTAACAAAAAACAAATTGCCAGAGACAACAATTAACTAAAAGTTACTAAAAGTAACAAAGCCCAAAGGCAACATTTAATCATAAAAGTATTGTAACAAAAGCAAATCGTCAGAGACAACAATCAACTACAAAAATAACTAAAAGTAATAAAACGATAAACAGTCAAAGGCAACACTTAACTATAAAAGCAACAAAAAACTAATCATACAAAAATAACTAAAAAAACAGATCGTTACAGACAACAATCAACTACACAAGTAATATATGCCATTATCAAAATACTTTATATGTGCTACCAGTTAAAAGAAGAAAAGAAATGTCCATTTCGGTTCAACATTCACTGATCTTCGGGGGTGGTTATCGGACATTACTTGCACGTTTCTTAGCAACCCCTCTCAGGCGTATGCAGCTCACGAAGGACTGTGTGTAAACATAATGCAGGCCACCATGTTAATGGTGACATTCAAAGCCATGTGGTGCACAGTCACGGATAGCTGGTTATATTACACACCAACACACACACACACACACACACACACACATAGTCACAAATGTTCCTTATTTTACCTTCAATCTTGTTTCCTGTAGTTTACTTTCTCCTTTTTTTGGTTTTGTAGTAGAAGAAGGTTAAATGTGCTTGTATTTAAGCTGATTTAACGCCGTTTACGAGTCACACGCAAGTGGGCTTATGGCTGAGGACTACAGATGGCGTGCTTGCAAAGTCTACAGAGGCTAGTTCAGGAAGATGAGGGAACCACCATAACACACACACACTCACTCACACACACACACACACACACACACACACACACACACACACACACACACACACCAAAATACAAACCCTGTCTCCTACGCCTCATTACCCACTCCTGGGTGTATTTCGGCTTGCATCGCCGTGGCGATGCCAGATGTCTCCTCGACAGGGAGGCGAAAATTGTTATCTCAACCCCTCTTCCTCGGCAGGTGTATCATCTACAGCCTCTCATCAAACTCCCTCTTGTCTAAACACACAATGCAGCATCTCAAGCGCTTATGGTATTTAACATTCGAGATGCGCTAATGGCTGTTGTGAAGAGAAGACCGCCACTTTAGGACGGCGGGTACTTGCGTTGAAGCACTTTTGACCAAAACCTTTTTAACTCTCTCTCTATTCAAGTTGTTCTCGTGTTTAACATAATCAGTTGTGGAGAGCGGAGAGATTACGCGGGGCACCGCTATGGAGTACGTATACATCACGTTCATTTACATCTAACCACTCGGCGGAGGGAAACCTCGACGGGGCTATTGCTCGACAGCATGATAAGGGGTTATTTCTCCGGTGTCGCTAAAGACCCGTGTAATAGGCAGTCGTGTTCATGCTTAATGGTTCCAATATGGAGCCGGTCTACCATTACACACCTCCTTAACATATTCTAACTGCACTTTTTCAGATAGAGAACAAAAAGGAAAGAGAAACAGACAAAGACGGAGAGGAGAGCAGGGACGAATAGATGATCATTTAGCCCAATGTCTGTTTAGCCAATGGTTAGGGTGTTTAATAAATCACTGTGGATAAACCTATTGTGCTGCTGGGTGGCACGCTGCCCACCTGGCCATGCTGCAGGGAGGGATCACATATGGCACACTACCCCAGTTGCATTATTAGCTCTATCTTTTTTTTTGGTCTTATTAGCCTACATTGTCTTTGTGGAAGGGTATAATTTAAAAATAAACAAATGTGAATTAAACAGCTGGATGGATGGATGGATGGATAAATTCAGTATTTAATAGCAATCAATATTTAATGCTGGGTAGTGAGATTAGATCCGGATAAACACAGCTGGTTTCAGCCAGGTTTATCCAGGTTCAAAGGATAAAAAGGAGCCGCTGGCTTCCAGCCAGAGAGGTCACAGCAGGGCCAAAGCGTGCACAGCCTGGAGAGAGAGTGTGCCAACACTTAGCATGCTAGCGTGACGTTCACACATCACAGGGTAAAGTCCTGTAATATTAAATCTCCAGTTTCCTTAACATTGAGAGGTTTGTTCTCATTTTCTCAGTTCATGTTAGACTCACACGCCACAATGTGAAAAATACGTCTCAACACTGGCAGTGCTGTCCGTGACTCCATCTAGACTGGAAGAAGGAATGTTAATTTGCAATCTGTTTTCAGGACAACTGAGGAAGTAACAATTTGTCCTCACGCTGTGACAAATGCACAATACATTTCTAATTTATCTATTTATTTAGAGCTACAGTTTCACTACAGACAAAGTAAGTGTGAATCGTAGACTGTATATAAGTAGTGGTATAGTCACCATAACCCATTGGTTTGTGGACTGTGGTTTTGAAGCCTTGAGTTTGTCATTTTGGCCGTCGCCATATTCCTTATTTGCAACGAAAAATGACACGAGAGGGTGGAGCTACTGAACGCTGAATAAGGTAGTTGTTGGCAACCAGAAAGGTTATAATTATCTTTCATGAACTGAAAACAAAGACAACTCCCAGACCGGACAACGCCCTGGTACCTGTCAATCACAAGGTAGCCACGCCCTAAAGCATCATCTGCTTTGTGGTCTGTTTGACTCTAAATGGGACCATAATACTAAACGAACATCATACTGTATTGAAGAAAACTTCAAACTATCAATTGAGACCATAAACTCATGTTTACAATGTTTACTGAGGTAATAAATCAAGTGAGAAGTAGGCTCATTTTCTCATAGACTTCTATACAATCAGACTTATTTTTGCAACCAGAGGAGTCGCCCCCTGCTGGCTATTAGAAAGAATGCAAGTTTAAGGCACTACCCCATTGGCTTCACTTTCCCCACTGGTGTGAATACAGGGCTATTATTTGATTTCATCCAACCACTTAAAGAACCAAATAACTATCTAGAAGTGCCGCCTTTCAAGCTTTGAGGGTGTGAGTGATACTCAAAAGATTTTCAGTGGAGTATCCCTTTAGCTGATAACCTTTATAAAACACTTTTTTGGAACTGACTTCTTTTAACTGTCTCATAATATTACTCCTCTTTCTCAAAGGTGGCCTATCTGCCTGATTGTGCTTTCCTCTCTCTCTCTCTGCCCCGTGTTTCTGTTTCCCTTTCTGCCTCTCATACATTCGCTTCACCCTCTTCTGATCCTTTGGTTCAGTCAAAGCCTTTGAGTCTCTACACATTATTAATTTCCCTCTCATCTCGTACTCCCCAGAGGGTCTTAACTCTGGGGCTAGCCAGAGAATAAAGCTTCTTCCACCCCTCTAGGAATATGGAAAAGACAAGTCACACGATGGAGTGATAGCTTAGAGTTCTAAAGCCCCGAACCAATGTCTTACCTTGATCACCACCCATCAGCCTCTGGCATGCCCTCACCCATATCTGACCCTTTCTGTCAGTCAAAGGGATGTAATTGAAGACACATGTAAAATCAGACAGCTTCACTGATGCTTGCAGTTTTTGCGTGAGACTGGCATGCAACATTTACGATCCATTTACTGCACATGTGCACGGATGTGTGTGTGTGCAGGGATTAAGATTGCATCTATGGATTAACTGCGAGACGAAGCCGAGTGTTTGCAAACACACGCCACCCTCACATCTCCAGAATCGCCACATGTGGCCCCAGCTGGGGCCAAGTGGAGCCTCATGTGACAACCCCGCAGCCAATCAGAAGACCTAGAGGACCTCGTTACCCCTAGCAACCGGGTTTGACTGAATATGCACGGTCATCAACTACGAGTCAAATCAAATGAAACTTGCAGCCATATGCTATTAACAGTGGGAGGGCGGGGCCGTGATCTGATTATGATCTGAATACATGCACGAGAGGGGTATTGACAGTCCATCACAAACCACACCCCAACGCCAATTCTGTTTATAGCTGATGCAGTCATGACATGATTATATCTCGCACCGCAAATCAATGCAAGTTGTTGGAAGTCATCCAACAAAGAGGCTGAATTAATGAAAAATTCAACGCATTACTGCTATGCTTATTCTCCCCCTCATCTTTCTCTCTTGGCTTCATCCTCCATCAGCTAACTCCCTGATAGTGTGAGATATTTATGAAGTGTTCACACTTTGATAAGACAGCATTGCTCTGCTTATGCCAGTGTGCCAACGTGGTAGGCATGAAGCGAAAGGGGCACGGAGTGGGAGAGCTGAGAACAGATGGCTCGAGTGGGAACCCTGCGTGCCCAACATCAATAATAGACAGACAGAGGAGGGACGGCTGAACCCGTCCTCTTGTGTGTGTGTGTGTGTGTGTGTGTGTGTGTGTGTGTGTGTGTGTGTGTGTGTGTGTGTGTGTGTGTGTGCGTGCGTCCCACTGCCTCCGGGAGTTTATATCTTTTACAAGCCTTCTCTTATTCTGTTTTTTTTTTCTTTTGGCTCAGCCTCTTTTTCTCTCCCTTTCACAGTTTCTTTTTCTCTATTACGCACACACATAAAAGTCTAAAATATTACACATTCAATAAAGCAAAGTAGAGGTGCTTGCACGTAACCTACGTTTACACCCTGAGGGACTTTCTTTTATTTATTCAAATTATTCAACCTGTACTCACACAAGGTGGTCCTACAGATTTGTTTACACAGCTTTGCAAGTGCTACAAATAAGCAAAAAGAAAAGAAAAGCACTTTAAGACAAATATTAAAACATACAAAACTACAACAACACTAAAGCAATGAATAACATTAAGACATTAAAAGACAGTCAATCACAGAAAATGCACGGATGACAACAACTATCCACAGTCCTAAACTTAAAGGTAGGGTCGGTAATGTTGAGAAACTAGCAACAGTAAACTAGATTTTAGAAATCCCTCCAAAGCCACTCCTCCAAAATTATCATTACGAACATAAACAAATCATAATGAACATAAACAACGAACATGGCTTTTGTTAGTACTCACAGCTGTCAAGCTAGCAGCTTGGCGAAGACTCCGGTGACACGCAATGAGTGCATGGACAGAGTGCACACAGGCAGGTAGCCCATTCGATCATTACATTCGGGCCAAATTAAATGATTGGATGGATTTATTACAGTCCTGCGACAACCACAGATACTGGATTTTTTTTTTTTTTTTGTCAGAGCATTAGATTTATTGATTGCTGTCGGGATGTAAGATAATTTCAACAAATATAACAAAAATATATTTTTTTGAAGAACACTACCAACCCTAGCTGTAAGAGTGTTGCAAAATATCTGAATATTAAAATGGTCAAAATGGTGGTAAATGAAGAAATTAATAATGAAATAAAAAATAAATTAAAACATAATCCACATAATTGTCAATCAGGAAATATATAGAGCGGCGGACGCAATGTAGGGAGGAGGACGGGGTAGATGGGTGAGTCAAAATATACCGGACTTTCGCCCAGGAGACCGGCGTTCGTGTCCCGCGTGAAACCAGAAGTCAACGTTGATTTATTTGTCACCTAAGTGATGTACTTAAGTAATGCCACTTCTGGTGTTATTATAAGCCAAACCAGAATCTTTTCCTAAACCTAAATAAGTCGTTTTTTTGCGTAATCCTAACCAAGTTGATCTTTTCCTAAACCTATCTAAGTAGTTTTCTTGCCTAAACATAATCAAGTTGTTTCCTCTAAAGATGGAAGTTTGTTTTGAAAAGACTGTTTGCATGTAAATAGCGGAAATTGACGCGTGTTGCTGCCTGGACATTCGTAGGACAACGAACAAAAAAGGAATACTAACTTTTTCATAAGATATCCTACGTATGACAATACGTTGACACAGTACATCTCTAATGGGTTCTTGCGTACCTCGTCTACGACAAACCCTGAGTTAGAAACCACATAAATGACTGTGATTAGTCTCCGAGCATAAGCTCGTGTTAAAGTTGCTGAACGCCATCAGGAGCGGGGGTCTGTGTAAATCCTGATTGCAGTCAGACTGGCACCTGCCACATTGCACTAAATCCCCTCAAAGCGGACCTTCCAGCTGCTTGATTACAGGGGATTTCACTGCGTATGTCCAGACAAGAAAAGCCTCCGGGTTGGCCTGAGGGCCAGAGAGAGAGAGTGCCACACTTCTGACCCAAAGACCCCATTCACCATCAGTGCCAGGCAAAAAAATGTCTGTAAGCCTGCGGAGGGCATTCAGCCCACACACTATATGTACAGTCACTACTTACGTCACATATTGAACATGTGGGTAAGCTTAACAAAATGCAGATGCTAAAGGTTTTATAGGAAAAAAGTTTGGCAGATTTCCACACATTTCCTACAACTATCAATATGAATTATTGACAAGAATATGTGCATACAGATCAATTTTAGAGCTTATTTAGCTTTAGGACCTTGAACATTGATTTGATCTGAACCTGTGCTCCTTGAAGGGAAAAAGGGGCAATAGTGGTTAATACGTGCAAATTGTACTCTATAGATCGTGTCAGCCTGGTCAACACCTGCCAATGCGCTGCAGCCATGTCCATGACCTGTCCCATTTCACGCTAAATCACCATACATGGGTTTGCTCACTAATGTGTGACTACGCCTGCGTGTCACAGGGAGTTTGCACATGTGTGTATCAGCGTGCACCCAGTTGGAACGTATTCACATGTGCTGTGCGTGAGCGTACACACAGGCATATGCTCAAAGACATGCACACACACATACACACAGATCAATGGTGCACCAGCCTGTAGGAGCATGCAATATTGGTAAAGAGACAGGTCCTGGTAGAGATAGGGCTTAAACGGACTTATCCAGGTGTCTAAAAGTCTAGATAAGAGGATGAAGATGAGAAAAAAATGGCAAAAAGTTAAAAAAAAAGCAGGGCTGGCAGAGCATCATCAAAGAAGATACCAAGAACACCTCAGACTGTCATTGACTGCAAAGGATGTGACTTTGTTAAGCAGTCAAAAAACTATTACTCCAAACTAAGGCTGTCAAAGTTAATGCATTAATAACACATTAGTGCAAATGATTTCACATCCACTGTGCTAGAGTTCAGAGTCAAAACAACTAAAAACATCTTAATACTTTGTGACAGCACTGTCAAATGTAGAACAGCATGGATTTACTCTCTTCGTGCGCCGCAATTCTTGTCACCATAAACCAAGCTAAAAGGTTGACAGAAGCGCTGCGTGAATAGCTCTGCATCACCGCCGAGGAAATCCACGTTTAAGCCGTCTGAGCCGAGCAGCATTAATAACCCTTATGAATAAGCCCAGATAAAACAACAATAACGCAAAAAGATGCTGTTTCACTCAACAGCAACAGCAACTGATCACTTATGAGTGTTATGTTTGGCAGCTTTTTGCAAAGCCAGTCCATTCATAATGAACGAGGACGCGTTGTGTGGAGAGCATCGCCGCAGTGTTTGGGCTTGTGTTTGGGCTTGAGGCTGAGCGAGAAGGTGGGAGGTTTGAAGAGCGAGGGGGCGGATTAGTGGAACTCGCAGGCCTCTGGTGACTCAGCAGCGTGAGTCGGACGGAGAGCTCTGCTGAGCGGGCACAAAACAAAGTTCTCGCTATGGCAACTGTAGAAGCTCTTAGCTGAGTTTGGCCTTGAAACGAGTCGTCAATTTCTAAGCAATTTTGTGTCTTTTACTTCATGGAGCAAAAAAATATCAAATATTTGCCAATCCAAGCTTCTCCAATGTGAGATGTTTTATATGAGTGTTGACTGTTGGTCTCACAAAACAAACATGACCTTGATCTCGTCAAGGGCATTTTCACAATTTCTTCACCGTTTATAGAGCAAATAAACATCAAATTGAAAAAAAAGAATCGCTACATGAATTAATTCATTACTTAGAGCCTTACATGGATTCGAGTAGGGCTGCTTGATTATGGCAAAAATCATAATCACGATTAGTTTGGTCAATATTGAGACCACGATTATTTATAATACAATTACTCATCGACTTATCATGCATTTAGAAAGAACATTTTGTACATTTTAAAGTCAAATGCATCAATTTGGTGCACTTTGAGAGCAAAATTATGAGGTTAAAGCTATGAAGAATTTGTGCTCTAGTAAACAACTTAATCATAAACACGTTAGTTGGAGGGAGCTCGGAGTAGAGCCGCTGCTCGTTCGTGTTGAAAGGGGCCAGCTGAGGTGGTTTCAGGATGCCTCCTGGATGCCTCCCTTTGGAGGTTTTCCAGGCATGTCGAACTGGTAAGAGGCCCCAGGGTAGACCCAGGACACACTGGAGAGATTATATATCTCGTCTGGCCAGGGAACGCCTCGAGGTCACCTAGGAAGAGCTGGAAAACGTTGCTGGGGAGAAGGACGTTTGGCATTCTTTGCTAAGCCTTCTGCCCCGGAAGCGGAAGAAAATGGATGCACAGACGTTGGTTGTATAGATATGAATGGTGATGACGCAGCAAAAAACAGTCACACCCACAAAGCATGGTAAACGTGACGGGGTCCGTGTTTCAAGACAGGTCGCGTAGGTGGGCCCAGTCCCTCCCTGCAGGGAGAGAGGGCACAGCAAGCACTAAGCGGCGAGATCTGGGCAAAACGCCACCTTCAACCCGAGCCTTTCCAATCCAACCTAGAGCCGCTTGTGGCACACCACTATGGTAGAAATACGGTCGGCGAGGGCCAGCCAGCGCCGGGGGGAGAGTTTCCGCAAGTGGATACTCCCTCACTGAGCGGCCGTCCTTGACCTGCCGAGTTGGGCGAAAGCACATCGCTATAAAGGAAAGGGGTGTGCTGGATTTATAACACAAGACACAATGAAAGCGTCATTGTGAAATGGAATGCCGCACAATAATCGTTTTATGTCCATTATCTTTGTTTTCAGAATCGTTGGAAGCCAAAATCGTAATTGAAATTGATATTTGATTAACTACACAGCCCTAGTTAACAACACAATACATATGAGAGGTTGAATGTCAACGTATGGATCCAAGACTAAGACCAAGAGCCCCCTAACAACAGATGTCAAAACTAATTTCCTGAAGATTCCTTAGGTGAGAGTTCAATTAAATGTTAGTAAAAGGCTTGGGTGTCGCTGTGAATGTGATAAATGTGTGGCTGATGGAAGCCAGTTGAAGCCCACAGGGTCCAATCAGAGAGGTGAGTAAATAAAACCCCTCTCACATTTTAGCCTGCCTCTTAATATCATCCTGCGGCAATACAACGCCTGACAACGCCTAGAGGCGCGTCATGGTGAGCGTGATGGCAACAGGACAACTTTGCACACAGCAAATCATGGACGTCGACGCCTGCGTTCACACGTGTTTGAACAAAACAGCTCTTTAGGGACACGGTGGCAGCTGACAAAACAGCAAACAGTGTGAACAAGTGATGTAGAACAACCCCTTTCCCCGTGTAAATGGATTCTTGAGCCAAACTGAGCTGAAGCCTTTCACAAAAACCACAAAGGCGGAACACAGCACATGAAATTATCTCCCAATGAGCTGAAATGCAACTGTGATTGAAAGTGAATGCTGAGCCAAAACAAGCACAAAAAAAAATCCCAAATGACTAAAATTCATCTGTAGGGCACATGTTCATTATAAAACCATTACACATGGTGGGTTATCAGTGCGGGAGCATCTTTGGTCTTTGGCTGCAGGTTACCCTGCGGTTAGAAATGAGCCTAGATCAGACACGCAATCTGTCCACTACTGCTTCTCCAACAAAACAGCACGTCAATTCCTCACACTATTACCCATGATCTCAACACGCTGCTGAGAAAAATCACACCCCTCCTCCTGAAAGTGCTGAAAAAAAGACTCCACTAAAACAAAAATAGAGCAGGAAATGAGAAAATGTGTATGTGTGCACAAGCATGGGTGAATCAGTCTGTGACTGCATGCGTGTTATGGTTGGCCCATTTTTTTTTTTTTTTTTTTGACATTTGCATGCTAGAAGGCCTGGCCCTCCTGCTGGGATGAAAATTTCCCGAGTGTCGTGCCATATTTGACAGTCTTTCATCAGCTGTTACGACCCGTCCAACCTACTGGACCGTCATTGACGTTTTAATCGGCGTCGTGTGTAAAAGGCGCGCAAAGAGGGCAATCTATGTCAAGAATTAAGAACGGTATTTTAAATGTCATTTGTGGTTAAGTTGAGTCCCGAAATACAAACAAGCTGTACGAAAGACGCTAAGAGGTGATTTTGTGCAATGAAGCAAAGTGTGTCAATTAGGTCTGAATCACAGACAAAGTTTGAGCAACTGGAATCCGAAATGTTTGCAATGTGAATTAATGCTCGATCGCTCTAAGAGGAAACCTGTGAAATCTGTGGATTAGAGGCCGATCAATACAGCAGCAAGCTGATATTATCTGATGATACGAGGTCATCAGAGATCCATCCAGATGGGTGTTGGCAGATATGCACAAAAATATTTTTAGCCATGCTAGTGGCAGGATTTTAGGGATGGCAATGTTGGTCTGTTAGTTGTTCAGTCCACTACTCTTATTGAATGGATTGCTATGAAATTCTGTACAGGCATTCGTGGTCTCCAGAGGATGAAGCCTACTGATTTTGGTGATCCCCTGATTTTTCGTGTAGCACTTATCTTGTAAAATATTTCAGCATCTGCATGATAGACTGTCCCACAATTTTTCTAGGGCATCCAACTAGTACCAACAAATTTCAACCAATACCATGCTATCCATCCAGTCAATCAATCTGCAACTTTAAGCAAAAAGGGCAGTGTGTGTGTGTAGCCTGTGTAGCTCCGTATCTCTCTACACCCTAAGCCCGCCCACTTTTTAGCAGTCCAATCAAATGCGAAGGATTTTATTTGAATTCGTCTTGTAACTCTACACTGCTCAAATATTCCGTTTCACTGGGGAATACTCACAAGCTGAAGACGCTCTAACTTCCGTTTCACTGGGACTTTAAAAGTTTGCATTTGATTTATCTTAAAGTTCACTGCTAGGTTAACTATCATCATTGTCATTCACTGCTGAGTCAGCTATCTATTGCTCCTCTCAAGGAGGCAGATGGCAAATATTCTCCTTCAGCAAGAACAAATCATTTAGATGAAGCCAAAACAGCATTATTTATTTCCCTTGAGGGGGACAGAAGAAGAATTGAACTGCTCACCTCTTATTCTCTGCTTTCTACACAGGCATATGCACAATGGGGCACATGCATTTGATATATGTATGCATGTCTTGTCATGTGTATATTTTTACAAATGTGAGTGCATACCTTGTCTGTGTGTGAATCTCCTGGTGTTGCAGAATTTTTTTTAGGCTTGTCAGACCTATAATTTGTTGTGTCTGAGCTGTTTGCAGAGCAGTTCCGGTCAGGTTGCCATACAGCACAACACCGTCTGGCTCACATCTCAACAGCAAACAGCTGCTGCCGTCAGCTAATCCATTAGTTATTACACAGCCTATGCTCCTCATTGTTCAGCTGTGGTGGGCTAACACAGCAAGAAAACTGCTGTTACCACAAGTGAAAAATGTGAAAACAAAGGGAGTTATGATTTAGCTCAATTCCCAGTAGACAACAAGTATGCACAAACCAATTATTAAGAAAAAAGCAATGTAATAATGACACAGTAACCAATTAAAAATAGCTTTTGGCTTGCCAAAAGCAAAAGTGATAGTTGGGAGAAATGCAGGCTGAACAAACCATCTCCCATCTCTCTCTTTTCTACCGCACTCCCAGGATAATCTCTTGTCAGGGTAATAAATAAAACACTTATTCTCATACAGTTTGTTTCTCTCGCAAGAAATACAAAAAAACAAATCTTCTAGAACTTCTCTTTCTCTCATGACCTGTACCACAGACACATTGCACAACATTTTTTATAGTTGAAATAAGTTTTATACTCTCGAGATAGATACACAGACTCCAATTCAGAAACTTAGATGAAGAAAAAAATAAACTGGTGTCCTTTTCATTAAATCCATCCACTGTCAGGTCAGGGCTGTGGCCTGGAATAAACAGTGTGCCACCCGCATGCTCTGATTGGTAAAGTGAAAGACAGCTGAGGAATAAATGTCTGACAATCACGAAGAGAGCTTCATGTGTAACATAGTTCAACAGAAGGCATTCAGTATCCAACCCAGATGGAGTGATTCTATCATTATTTCCTCATTAAAAGGACCAGTGTGTAGGATTTAGCACCACCTAGCGGTGCGGTTGCAGATTGCAACCAAGTGAATACTCCTCCGCTTACCCCTCCCTCTCCAAACGTGCGGTGGCCTTCAGGTAGGGGTTAAGTATCTTGCTCAAGGACACTTCGACTTTTGGACCGTGGATCGAACCGCCGACCTTCTGATTGGTGGGCGACCCGTTCTACCTCTGGGCCACAGCCATGATTCATTGAACATGTTTTTTATCTGTTTTGTACTTCACAAATGTGCCCTGTCTTTAAAGGGCTACTGCAGTCCAAATTCAAAACATTGGAGCCGTGGTCAGTCCGCTCCTCCGTTGTGACTGACAGAAGTTAGCGCATGATTTTGCAATTTCAGGGTTACCTTCTACACACGACCGTGTTAGCCTCTGCATAGCCAGCAGCATTAGTCGGAATCACTTCACCGGCTGTGTGTCTCAAATACTCGCTGCCTTGTTAACCCAGCTGCACACGGACCACAGAGAGATGTGCCGAGGCTTTTCAGGTCGGCTAGAATCTAGCGTTAACGTTATCTCTGTTGATCAAGTCCATTAGTTTGCTTCCATGGCTGTAGAAGGCTGTATTTGCGTATTAATTTGCATGTCAATTTGTTTCATATGTGGCAACGTGGTGTTGAAATGGGCAGTAAAAGGGATCAAACCGGCTAAAACAAAAACAGACGTTCTGGACCGTAATGGAAATTTCAAAGGAGAACATACTGGCTGTAGCATTGTTGACAAAAAGCCAGTATTTCAATTTGGCATGTCATGGTCATTTTATGATTTAATACTGTAAATACATTACATATTGGTCCTTTAAATGAGTCAGAAGGAGCAGAGAGAGAGAGAACTTGTATTTCAAACTAACTTGTCTGACAACAGAAACTAAAACATACTGTATGTCAGATGTAGGTGAGAACAACTAAATAATATCATTAGCGATACTGAAACACAAAGTAAGTGATCATACAGGAAGCAGAGGTCTAACCAAACAGTTCCTCCACTCCTTACTAGATGATGGCTGTAATGCACAAAGAGGCAGAAGAAGAAACAAAAGTAGACATTTTTTTCTATTGTTTTGGTATTTTAACGTGGCCAAAGGACTTTTTAAAATGGTTTGAGATTCAGTGTGTACATCAGAGATGATCCCTGACACAAAGCTGTTACTGGGGGGCGTGTGGTGACACAAGGGTTTAGGGCTTTGGAGCAGGTTGTGGTGATAAGGGCGGACTGGGGATCATGGGATGAGACAGGATTTATCGTGATGTGGTGGGACTGGGTTGATGAGGCTAATACTTCCACATAGTCCTTATCAGACACAGGCACCTGAGCCTGTGTGTGTGTGTGTGTGTGTGTGTGTGTGTGTGTGTGTGTGTGTGTGTGTGTGTGTGTGTATGTGGGACATGGTGGTCCAGTACATGTCGGTCTGACAGAGAGCACTGAGAGAATGAATGGGATTAGACCAACATGCGTAATCCAGCTGGCCTGTGGGAGGGAGGTTTGCCCACACCACTCTGCTGGAGGAGATAAGGAAGATGGGTGTAAACCTCCACATGGTGAAAACATCAGAGATTATTTTGAAGCAGAATTTCACCAATTTCACATAAAAATTACAGTTTACTGATTATGGGGAGTACTACTCACCCTGTCGGAGAAAATAACCCTGATGATATCAGCACAAACTCAGGACAATGGATTCAAAAGATGTGGGTGTTTACCAGAGAGAGAGGGTCTGATGAAAATATGCTAATAGTTGCATTATGGGAAATGGAGGCTCTTTTGAAGGTTATGGACAATGAATCAGGATATCTCAGCCCATGCCTCTTTGATTTTAACCTGCTCTGTCTGTCACAGGTCTGTCAACTGCACTGAGGTTCTCTGATCAATTCTGATAAAATATAATGTATTGATTTTCATTTTCTCAGATGCTTCATTATTATTGAATTATTATAATCGTACATATTTTTTGGGATTGTTGGCCATTTAAGCACCACATTCTACAAAATCTACAAAATTAAAGCAAAAAATGTGGTTATTTTGGTAGTCAGAATTTTTCTAACACAACACATATGGTCTCAGGTCACATGACTTTAACTTCAGATTAGGGCTGTCAAAGTTAACGTGATAATAACACGTTAACGCAAATTTGTTTTAACGCAAACTGCATTAACGATCTTCCGGAGGTTGCTAGAGTGAAGATACTTGTATCCTATGAAACTACAAAACTTAAGGATACTAGGATCTCATACTAGCTGCGAAGGAGACTAAATAACTCTCCAAACTTATTAAATTTTGGCTAGGAAAAACTGGCATAGACATTTTCAAAGGGGTCCCTTGACCTCTGACCTTAAGATATGTGAATGAAAATGGGTTCTGTTGGTACCCACGAGTCTGCCCTTTACAGACATGCCCAATTTATGATGATCATATGCAGTTTAGGGCAAGTCATAGTCAAGTCAGCATACTGACACACTGACAGCTGTTGTTGCCTGATGAACTTGAGTTTGCCATGTTGTGATTTGAGCATGCAATACCTGTGAGGGTACAATATTTGTCATTGTTTTGTGTTGTTAATTGATTTCCAATAATAAATGCATTTGCATAAAGCAAGTATATTTACCCACCCTCATTTTGATAAGAGTATTAAATACAAATCTCCCTTTAAGGTACATTTTGAACTCGTAAAAAAAAAAAAAAATTGCGATTAATCATAGACAGTCATGCGATTAATCGTGATTGAATTTGAGTTGATTGACAGCCCTACATTAGATATAACCTACATCATGTTAGTCTAATGTAATTAATGTAGTGAACATAAAAAATAACTTGATCTGCAGTTGTCTGTCTCTCTATTTTATCTTGTACACATCTCCCTAGACAACAATATACCATACAGTATACAGTATACTGTGTGGACAGTTGATCATGTGTGTGTACACATGCAAAAACATGTAAAAATGCATATATGCACGTGTGCACATCCATGTTTTATACCACACAATACAATCACATGCCCATGCCAACGTACTGTACATGTGCACCCATGCACACAAACTAATCCACAGACTGCGGGTGTGATAATAAATATAATGTAATTGAAAAAATCTAATTCCACACAGTAGATTTTTATTACCATCATTGATATTTCACTAATCATCAGCCAGAATAATATTCACTGAGATCATTCTGACTGTAACAGTTTCATATGCACATGCCTGCAGCGGGCGCTCATGCACAATCCCACTCCAAATTCTTGCAGTTAAAGCCCCTCTCCAGAGTGCACAGCTTATTGGTGTCTTTTCTCAAACACAAGTAGAAGTCTTGTCTGACTGTAAGTCCTGCTCCCCGGTCTTTAGAGAAGTAGTATTTCTGCAAGATGAATCCTAGAGCGACCCACTGGTGCTTTATATTCCAACTGGCTGCAGCTGAGTACAGAGATACAGATGATCTTTTTTCCCCCTCCCCGTCTTCTCAACTCTGCCAATATTCTCTTCTCTCTAAAAGCCTTATCACACAACACAATGTTTACCCAGTGGGAGAGATGCATGTAGCTGGGGCTACCTTTATATTCATAGTAGAAAGTCAAAAGGGAGATATTCATAGCCACTTCAGGGAGAGGATAAGCTTGGAACTCTTTTATTCATGCTTTACCACGGCATATCTCGACGCTGCAACAATACAGCTTTGCGGTCCATTTTGTATACATCGGGAGGCGACGTTGTAAATACAATTTCTCCTTTCACATGACACTCATTTTCCTTTGACATATTACACCGTATAAAAAAGTACATCAGTCAAACACGGTAAAACAAGTGCTGAGTGAGAGAAAAAAGAGAGCAGGAGGGTGAGGAAAAAGAAAGAAACTTAAGATAGTTCAGTGTGATAGATGCCTTCAGTCGAGCAGTGACGGAAACGCAGTGGCTACTACCCAGAGGGCTCGTCTGATTGGCCGGCAGGATGTTTCCATGGGAGCAGTGAAAGTGACAACTAAACAAAGGGCTTCCATTAGAGGCCATGTCCCCTTTCGCTCTGCCGCTATTAAGACGCTGTCTGTGAGGCGCCTAATGCTGCTGACAGATGAAGAGGAGCACAAGGCAACAGGGAGCAATCGAAACTATCGAGGCAGATTTCTTTCAGTGCTGCACATAAATGCCCCACTAAAATCAGAAGCTAAAATAGCTATAGTAGAGGTTGTGTGGTAGAAAGTGTTTGTTTTGCTTTTTCCGATAGGGGCTGTAAAAGTTAACGTGATAATAACGTGTTAACTAATTTCTTCAATGCATTAACAAAATCGATCTTTCGGAGGTTGTAGCAGGCTCAGTTTTAAAGCTAAAGTGAAAGTACTGGCATCATATGAAACTATAACATCTTAGGAATCCACTGGTGCCACCCATGTCATACTAGCTTGTTGTGAAGGAGGCTAAATAATGCCCTAAAGTAAAAAGGAAAAACTGTCATGGCCATTTTCAAAGGTGTCCCTTGACATCTGACCTCAAGATGTATGAATGAAAATGGGTTTTATGGGAAACCCACAAGTCTCCCCCTTACAGACTTTACATCACTTTATGATAATAACATGCAGTTTGGGGCAAGTGAGCACACTGAGACCCTGACAGCTGTTGTTGTCTGTTGGACTTGAGTTTACCAGAGTACCTGTGAGGGTTTCTGGACAATATTTGTCATTGCTTTGTGTTGTTAATTGATTTCCAATAATAAATATATACATATATTTGCATAAAGCAAGCATATTTGTCCACTCCCATGTTGATAATCTCCCTTTAAGGTACATTTTGAAAAGATAAAAAAAAAAATGTGTGATTAAATTGCGATTAATAACGTCTAACTATGGACAATCATGTGATTGATTGTGGTTAAATATTTTAATCGATTAGCAGCCCTACTTTTTTGTCAAAATCCATAGATATTCTGTTTTTAAACCATGCCCAGTGCCCACACCAGTTCAGATTAATATCTTTTATTCAATGAAATATGTAAATAAATTAAAATATTCAGACTAAAATATCAAACTGGATAGCTCAAAAATGCACAAACTTTCTTTTCTTGTATATTCATGAATCCCATCACTCGGAAATGGAAGCTCTTTCATTGGAACCTAATTATCATAAATTACGCCATATTACTCAACAGATAAAATAATCATAATCCTCCAGACTTCAATGACTTTGTAGAAGAGGGAACTCTTGCAATGTGCCAAGAGAAATGCCAATTACAGCCCCACAAAGGGCTGACAAATGGTATAAGATCTGGTCGTGAGCGGACTGAGAGAGGACCGTGGAGGAAGTTAAAAGAGTGTAGATTGATTCGAAGATGTTCGTTAAAAACATCACAGCCAAACAAGAGACCATAGTCAATATGAGAGGAAGTAGAAAGTGTGATATGCATTGTTTCAGCCATTGATGGGCTCTAATTGGAGAAAAAAGAACAAAGAGAAGATTATCAAAATTACATTTAGATCAATTTTATCAGTCAAAGAACCTTTTAAATTGTGTCTAAATTGGATTTAAACTCAATAAATTGGAGATGTATGGAGTCATTCAATGAGTCCACAAACATGCTTAAATATCCAATATTTCCTCAGAAAATTATGCCCCTGGCAAGTCATGAATATGACCTGCTGTTTGCATGGAAACCACAGTAAATGTAATGACAAGGACAGATTAAATATGAAAATTGCCTTAATGCAGCTCAAGGCTTTACACATCCTCTAACATCCACACAAATAATCTTCTTTCCCTCACCTTTACATTATTCATGAGATCAGATGATCAGGACAATACAACGTGTCTGCCTCATGGCTGCATATGGCTCCATATTGGGATGTGGGTATCCATAGACCACAGACACTAACCACATGTAGGTCACATGCACCCTCACTGCACGCCTGTCTGTGGGTCAGCGGTACATGAATTCTTTACATGTGAACGCGTTTGTGCAAAAGCCCTGTGCATGCTGAATGTAACAGGAGATATGTCAATCACAGTCAGGCCCTGTTTGAGCCTCTGGGCACAGGAAGTCAGTAGTAGGAGCAGAGCAGTGTATCCTATCTGCTGTTTCATAACGCAAACTGGAGAACCGTCAAAGGGGAAGTAAATGACTTATATAATACCATAGGGTTAAATGTGCACATTACAGATGGCACAGTTTTTGATCATCTGAAACTGACTCTTTTCCTTTTAAAGGAGCAGTGTATAGATCTAGCAGCATCTAGCGGTGAGGTTGCAGATTGCAACCAACTGAAGCCTCTCCTGTGTGCCAAGCGTGTAGAAGAACTATGGTGAGTGTGTGTGTACTTGGGAAGTGAGTGGTGAAGCAAGAGAGAGAGATAGTGGCGACGACAGCGAGTAACGCTATCGACTCCGGAGAAAAAGTGAAGAAAAAGTTAACAGTGCTTTGTCCGGTCTGGGCTACTGTTGAAACATGGCGGTGCAACGTGGCGGACTCCTATGTAGATATAAAAGGCTCATTCAAAGGTAACGAAAACACAACGATTCTTATTTTCAGGTGATTCTACACTAATGAAAACATACTTATTAATATTATATTCCATTTCTGCCAATAGATCCCCCTAATTGTTACACACTAGTCTTTTAATAAGTCAGTTATGTTTAAGTGAAAATTGGTAAAACAATGAAACTTAAAGGCATTTACACAACGGGGGGGCGTGACAAATAAATAACCTGAAAATGCGAAATACTCGCCTGCGAATATTATATGTCTAGGGCTTTTATTGTGAAAGGTAACAACAGCAGGAGGGGATCTGGTCTGCGCAGCCTTTGTCAAGGTTGAAAAGAGTAATAAAGTTTGCCGTCTTGGTTCGGACTACGCAATTCAACCCGCTACGCACAACGTGATTGGTTAATGCCTTTATTTGTGGTCCAAAAGCTCAGAAAAATGTACTTTGTTCCAGAAAAAAATATATTGTGCGTGATATCCACATTTTGTGTTAAAGTTTAGTAAAGGCTCAATGGAATAAATCAACTCTAAAGTAGGTTTGTCTGATGCGTGTGTGGGCTGCATGGCCCACGTATGTGTGAGAACAAGTGTTTCCATCTGCGCCTACAGATGGGCATGTTCACATGTTGTGCGTTAGTGTACATGTGTGTTACAAACATGCAGACAAATGGATGTGCAAATTTATCGAACCTGATGTGTGTGCGTGGGGAGTAATGTGCATTAGAACGAGAGGCAATTTAGAAAAAAAAGTCAATATACGCAGCCTTAGTGGTGTCACTGCAGGGACATACTGGTCATTTACAGGTTTATTAAGTACATAGTGACACAGGTGGAACCGCCACATCCTCACATTCAGTCCAACATGTCAGAACAATAGAGGGAATGAATATTAAAGCTCCAGCACAGGGAGGAGGAGGGACATCTTTTCTCCCAGTCTAACACGTGCCTGGCAGAGAGGCGAGGAAGTTGGAAAGTGTGAAATGAGCCGGGGGGTGTGAGGGGAGGGGAAAGAGATGACAAGTCCGACTTCATCTATCAGATTTCTGGAGCGGTGTGACATACTATGGATGGAGTATGCATGTCTTAGAGGCAATTCTCCACTACTGACAATGTGGCTGTGTTCTTATTTTGTTGTTTGACTCCTGGAAAGTTGCTCAATATGAGTTTATTCTTTGACTGTAATGGATATAACCATTTAAAAAAAAAAAAAAAGGTCTATGTGTTTATGAACATCTGAGTACATGATCAAGGTTAACATTACAATTAGGGTTTGGTTTATTCATGCGTCATTGTTTTTTACGGATTTGAATGAAATATCTCATGAAAAATACATGTATTTTATGTCCAACGCATCCAAAATGAGTGTTTTTCTGCTGCAGGAGCATACTGATCACCTCAGTTTACAATAAATAATGTCCTCCTGTCATACCGAGAGTTCAAACAACGCTGTTGTTAATAAGAAATTATGAGGAACATGTTGAGAAAATGGAAACAAGCTCCTCATTAGTCTCTCAAACGTTGTGAAAAACAACCCATTAAACTAGAACGTTTAAGCTGCCAACCCTTTAAAATTAATTGAAAAATAATGATTCCCTTGATTAATTGTACAAAATTCCTTTAGTATGAAAGGTACGCAGATTTACAGTTTGGCAACTGAACTTGTGACCCTGACAGGAAACCCTCACCCTCTAATCACACTGTGGAGGCATGGAAATGGAAAAAAAACGAGGAGTGAGGGGCAGTAACTACTGTATCACACCAGGGGGGATTCACAGCATGCTACTGAGGATCAAATGTGTGATGTGTGAGTGTCAGTGAAGGGGGGCTGCTGTTCAGCGGCGGCAGCGCCAGGAGCGGGACTTCAGCATCTGGCTGAGTTTTCAGAAAAGCCCAGAATCTGTAATGTTCATCATGTGTGGCATTTTTAGTATTAAACCCAGATCAAAGCTGCATACTGTAAGGAACCAACCCGATCTCATGGGAAGGCATATAAACAGCATGACATTAAAGGGACACTCCACGTGACATGAGTGTAATTCAGCCTTTTCACGTGTCATTTGTACGCCTCTTTTCGTATGTCGTTTTTAGGCCATGCAACAAACACATCACAAACCTCCCTAAAAAACACAAATGTCACTAATGTAACTTCAGAGTAACTCTTCAATACTTTGTGACTGGAACACCGGTCTCCTAGTTGGAAGTCCTGAGTTTGTTGGACCCATCTACCTCCTCTCCTGCCCACCATAAGAGGTCTTTCTCACTTTTTATTATACGTTACTAGCTCTGAGTGTAACATATTAACACGGATGCGTTTACATTGCAGTCAATATAGCCTACATGGCGTACAAATGACACCCAATAGCAAGAACGCCGTTCTTATTGCATGTAAATTACGGTGTCATTCATACACCATTCAGTGCAACTGGGCTGCCAGGAAAGGAATATTCGGAGCGAAGCGCCGGGCAGAACAGAAAACAATATTTAACAATCAAAGCGTTAGCCCAGACTCATTCTAAGATTTCAGGGGTAGGCCCCAGATCTCTGCTGACCCTGGAACCACCCCTGTTGTTCAGGGTGACGGAGAGGTTATAGGAGTGCTCCACACTACCACAGCTGACAGACTGAACTTCACACATGTGCTGCACATCAGTAACGACTCGCGGTGGGGAAATTGCTGCATTCACGTCACATCATTAAGGCTGTAAATTCAAGCAGCCAAATGGGGAAAAAAACATCTGTCTTCTAGTTTCTTGTAATTGAGAGTCTGAGATACAGGAGATTTCTGCATTATCCTAAACTTTCTAAAAAAAGAATAAACGAATAAACCAAATCAACAAAAACAATATTTGATCATTTGTAGGGCTGTCAATCGATTAAAATATTTAATCGTAATAAATCGCACGATTGTCTATAGTTAATCACAATTAGTCACAAATTAATCACACATTTTTTATCTGTTCAAAATGTACCTTAAATGGACATTTTTCAAGTATTTGAGGCTCTTATCAACACGGGAGTGGGCAAATATGCTTGCTTTATTCAAATGTATGTATATATTTATTATTAGAAATCAATTTACAACACAAAACAATGACACATATTGTCCAGAAACCCTCCCAGGTACTGCCTTTAGCATAAAGAATATGCTCAAATCATAACATGGCAAACTCAAGTTCAACAGGTAACAACAGTTGTCAGTGTGTCAGTGTGCCTCAAACTTGCATGTGATTATCATAAAATGGTCATGTCTGCAAAGGGGAGACTCGTGGGTACACATAGAACCCATTTTCATTCACATATCTTGAGGTCAGAGGTCAAGGGACCCCTTTAAAACACATTTGCCTTAACGTGTTAATATCGTGTTGACTTTGAAAGCCCTAATAATTTGACAAAAAATGGATACAGCTAATAAAAATGAGTTCCATAGCCTTCACAGTTTGTTTACATCCAGTTTAACATGGAATAATGCGTAAACGCTACCAAGCTGTAACAAAATGATTTTTTCTCTTTATCCCTGTTCTGCTGAAATCGTGTGAATGCAACATTCAAATGCAAGAATAATGTCACTACCTTATATTTCAGCCATGCAGTTGGAAAATAAAAAAAGAACTACGAAGGATTACAGCAGTGTGGGGGTTCAGTGTGTTTTCAGGAACTGGATAAAGGCCATTTGGATTACACGTTAAGAGGACACCTTTGGCTACAGAGTCCTCTTACAGTACAGTGCTCCACATGCACAGAGGGAGGCTGAATGTGTGGGAGTGACATGCTAAAAGGTGGGAGGAGGTGTTATTCTTTGGGATGATTATGTCAGTTCAGATCTGACGGCCCAAAGCCAAACTTCAAAAAAGGACTCATTTCTTATTAATGTCCTCTCTGAAGGGAGACAATGCATTTCTACCACAGGAGGGGGGTGACCAACTACATTATGCTGTGTGTGTGATGCATGTGTATGAAATGCATGTGCTTGTGTTGTGTGTGTTCCTTCATGCATGAGTGTGTCTGTATGTGACAGATGAAAAGGGGGCAAAAAAATCCAGAAAGAATAAATTGGGTCCTCTTTGTACTGCCACTCTATATGATGTCCTACACAACAGAAAGTGAAAGATCCCTCCGATGGCCCTGAGTTTGCGAACCGTGAAAGAACGACACATCAAACCGGGGTGACGAGAGTGGAGAGAGTGTCATGTCACATCGGACGGAGGGGAGGTTGCTGCCTGTTAACCTTTCAGGATGGCCAGATGCATCAGCCAACGCCGCCAGTCAGCGTGTGGCATCGCAGTCGCACATCCAAGCACCAGCACCCCCCCCCCCTCTGCTTCCCCGCTGAATATTTTCACATTCCCTGACTCTGAAAACACTGTTAACAGCCCGTGCGACAGCGAGAGAGCGTGAGAGTGAGGAAAATGTGTGCGCTGCTATGTGTGATGTGGTTTGAGCTCCAGGCTACGCCAAGCAAACGGCGCTCGTCAGCCAATGTGAACAGACACCAAAAAAAAAAAAAAAAAAAAAAGGAATAATGCATGCTGATGAGGGGTGGGGTGCAGGGATTGGGCTGAGGCTTGAAAGTTAGGTGGCCACCATTGCATGGCTCCACTCTGGTGAATAATTCTCTCTCATGAGGCTGGTTAATGTCTCTGCCAGTGCCAGCATGTCACTCAGGAACACCGTGGCATTTTGTTGTTGCCACACTCGAGCTTAGATCTCTGTCCTCGAATACAAACAGATACATGAATAACTCAATTTCATTAGAATCTAAATCCTGCAAAGATCTAGATAAGGGTTCATGTGATTACTGGAGGAATTCTAAAAACAATCCAGTCAAATGATCTGCTTTGTACCTTTGTTTCATCTCAATTATTTATTTATAGCAGTTACCGGGCAGATGTTTGCCATGTTCACATAATGTGAGATGTAAAGAAAGTGCATGTATATGACTTGTGAGCCGTCGCTTCATCCGACAACAAAAGATGGCAGCTTGACTACTGGAGATTCCATCTTTACAAATCAGTTTCTCTGTCGTAATTATGGTTTGATATTTTACATGAATAGTATTTAGTTGGAAACCAGTAATTACAGCAACTCCACATGACATAAACACAATATTAACAAGGGCAAAGTCAGGTAGTAATGCTACCTTAGCAACTACACACCACAATGCGTATGTTGCACAATTTAAGAAGACTTGAGTCACATTCTTAAGGCATTTATACACTAGGAGCGTGACGAATAAAAATGCAAAATACTCGCCTGAGAATATATGTCTAGCGCTTTTATTGTGAAAGGTAAAGACATAAGGAGTGGATAAGGACTGCGCTACCTTTGTCAAGGTTTAAAGGAGTAATAAAGTTTGCCGTCCTGGTTCAAACTTCGAATCCTCCGTATTGACGTTTCATAAATATAGGCGCAACTCAACTGGTTCCACACAATTTGATTGGTTTATGCCATTATTCGTGGTGTGAAAGCTCAGAAAATTGTCCTTGTTCTGAAAAAAATGACGCTTTTTCACCTCGTAATATTCACGTTCTGTGTGAAAGTATCCGTACCAATAAGAACAGTTTGAAAAATATATTGACGTGCAATTGCACCAAAAATACTTGAACGTTTTTATGATGCTTTAATTAATTTTACTGTAAATATTATGCAATTTGTACATAGGAACGAATAATTGTTCATTTTAAAACAGATCACGCCAAATAATTAATTTCTTTCATATTTATTCCAGCAATTTTTCTCCGCTAAATATTCAATCGATTGTCAAAAAAACTGGTAGAATGCGAGATTGATGCAAGATGAAAATAATCAATAGTTTCTGCCCTGAGCCAACTGTATCAATAAATCAACATCCATTGCTGATGAAAAAACATGCAACATCCGTCTGCCACTCTGTATTTGAGTCCTGTTTGCTGTGGAGCAGAGCTCAGAGGAGCGCTGATGTCGTATCAGGGGAATGTTTTTAGACGGAGGCTGCCAGATCGAGCAGAGCGTGGTTAGATAAGTGCGGGAATCTGAGGCATCATACGGCTTCTGTGGTCACAAAGCAAACACTCGCTATGGTTTGAAAGGGAGCTCGCTAAACAGGATGTGGGACGTTTTTTCTTTTTGGTGTTTTCACTTCTGTGTGTGTGCATGGTACTGAAGCATGTGTGATAGTATGTCTGCTTGCAAATTTCCATGAGAGCATGCGTGTGTCTCCTCTCTGAGGTTTTGAGTCTGAGAGAAAAAAAACGTTTCTGTGAGAGATCCACCACAGCCCGACTGTCACTCTCAGATGGGCGGGGCCCGGCTAAAAAAAAAAAGAAGAAGAATGATGTACGTTATGTTTGCTAAAGACAACATTTATGTTTTAACCAAAATTATGGAAAAATGCTACTGGACACGTCAGGAAGATACAAATCTCCTGGGGATGATCAGCATGTGGCAACCACTCGCAGACTCCACCCAAACACATTTAAAGAAAGAAATACGGCCAAGAAACAGACGAAATGTCGGATAAAAAAAGGAAAATGTTATGCTCTACTGCGCCTGTCTTTATTCTTAATACACTGGAGTCAACTTGGGCCTTTTGGGATTTGTTTAAATTTGCTTTTAAACAATGTGCCCACTGTGCCCACTACAATCCCCCCAATTGTTACTACATAGACAAAACAGGCCTCGGACAGAGCTCCTATGTCTTTGAATACACTTGAACAAATGTCTGAGCCGATATAAAAGGTCCAAGGCATTAGGACGACATGCTATTCCAACATAACAAAAATCCATTCTCCATACATTCTGTGCTGGCAAGGGTCCTGGGATGCCATTCATTCTGTGTACAATCAATACATACTATATAATGCATCATACAGCAAACAGAGTGCTTCAGTGTACAATAACCACAGTCTTCCTGGTCGATGGATGATTGATGACAACTTATCATTATCTGCACTGGGCAAAAGCCTTACAGGAGCAAAAATACCAAAGTATCTTCAGAGCATTAAGAGCCCATCAATGAAAGTAAATGTGTACATTACATGTGTCTCGGCAGGTATTCTAAACACAGAAATGTCCACACTTAAACCTATGAACTTGCAGTATTTTCACACTAGGTACTTGGATATATATCCAAGTTGGTTTCTTGAATGAGGCGGATTCATTACTTTCAGTGCATGCAGCAAAATATTATTTTCTCCTAGTAACATGTATATAACTCAACAAAATGCCATGTTTAAAATGATGATAGATGACTTTAATGTTGCAAACAAACTCCCGCACATGATCTAACTTTCGTTGCAAGACCGTCATCAGGCAAACGGTTTGTGACGCTAGCCGTTTTTTAATTCAATTTGTCAATTGAATTTTGAGCAAACTTTTGAAATGTCGCAAAAAAGAAATGCGAATTAGGCACATTTCCATTAACTGGTTTGGAGCAAATAAACTTGGCTACAGCGTATTTTGGTCAGAAGTTGGTGCTATAGGCTACGCATGGCTGTAATCCGATAGTAAATAATAGAAGAAGTAGAGGCAAAACAAGTCGCATTGGCCATGTAACCCATAGAAAACGTACAATAGCAAAAATGGAGAGAGGTCTTCGGGAATTTCTTTCAATTGGAGAAGATTTAATTGTTCCTTCGTGTCATCTAGTATTGGCCATGTTGAGCCAGGGAGACAAGGACAAGCATGTGCGTGTTATGGGAGAGACGCCGACAGCAGAAACAGCTGATCAGTCATGTGAGTTAAATGTTCGCTACGTCATAATTTTATAAAGTTGAGGAAGTTGTATCAACTTTTCTAACGAGATAATTCAAAATGTGAATAAAAATATGTGAATAGAAACACCGCTAATGCAAAGCCATCTTAAATAGGGAGTGGCTGCAAGTCTGCAAACAGACTACACATTACATTCCTGACGTGCAATAGGAAGGCATAAATACCAAACATCAATTTACTCTATGACAATCACCAATATCATATATGGAGCTATAAAAACACTCTGTATAGTATGACATTAATGTGTCATGTACCAATCATGTTGTTCAAGTACAAGCGTGTGGGCTTTCACATTTGGTCTGTGGACCACACTGAAGTTCAACAGCAGCTTTCACATTTCACCAAAACCTCTCAAACTCTCTGGGGAAATGGCCTTGGGTCTCCAATGAGCCTGTGTCAACATGACCTCAAAGTTAATAGAAAGCTTTCAGCTCACTTATCCGACTTATAGAGGGATTTAAGCCATTGTTCTTCCAGAAACAACCTTGCCTCTAGAGCCTTTTACAATATCACCAAACCCTTTAAACATTTCTCAGTATCAAGAATTGGATGACTTCAGATAAAAAATAAAAAGTAAACAGCCAGGTTTATCAGTATGCCTCCTCAGATGTAGAGGCAGACGTTGTACTTCCAGGGGCAGAGGCTGTCAGGCTGTCGTTCCTGCTGCTGCTGCTGCAAGACACATGTGTTCTCGCCAACTGCCTCACTTACCCTAATGAAAAACAAACTCCGCTTTGCACTAGAGGGACCGCGTGCCGAACAGTCTGAATTAAGCAATCTGCGGCGATGCATGGCATAGCTACAGACAGTGACGAGAGACACAACAAACTAAATTGTTTGCCGTGATTGTTTTGAAGAGGGCGAAAGCTCATAATGAAACCCCTACAGTGATGTACGGCAGCCACGGGAGTGATGTTAAACTGTTAAACAAAGCTTTTTGGCATTAACTCTGTTTTCCCAAACAAAGAAACAACAATGCTAGGCCAGAGAGATAAAACAAAAAAAACATCACTGCTGTTGTGTGGATGTGTGATGGAGTGTGGAAGACAAGTCTAGGCCACAGGACCTCACTAAAGGAGGTCTGAATCTCTGCCATCCCCTCGTGGCAATTGGAAACATTTCTAGGGAGGAATCCCTTTATTCTGCACACAGACGTCTGGAGAAAGAGAGAGAGAGAGAGAGAGAGAGAGAGAGAGAGAGAGAGAGAGAGAGAGAGAGAGAGAGAGAGAGAGAGAGAGAGAGAGAGAGAGAGAGAGAGAGAGAGAGAGAGAGAGAGAGAGACCCTGCACGAGTGACACATCACAGCCCGAGACAACTCACTGTGTCAGCTGGAACAGACAGAGGCTCATTATGGGTCTCCATTCAGCATGTCTCACCAGGGACAGCATGGAAGGGACTGGGGGAGGGGTGAGGATACAGAAAAGGGGATCCACAATCCAGATTTTTTTCTTAGTTTCCAAAAAAAGAAGCAGACAGAAGAGTCCTTGGTGGATCAGAGACGGCAATAAAACAGTTGTACAAACGTCTGCTAGAAAAGGGAAGATGCCTTATGGCATGTACTGTAGAGGAATGATTTGGGTACTCGGGCTGATTGCTTTGCTCCCAATATTGCTGCTTGCAGGAGGTGTGCCCGTTTGGGGTGGCGTTATTATGAATCGCATTGCGTTTTTTGGCAAGACCCACCTTGCGTAGTATTCAAGCGCTAGGATTGGCCAGGCGTCTATGCTCGCGCAAGGTACAGGTAACCCGATTTGTTCAGGTTCTATGCCCTGACCATCGTGCTATCATGACCCTAACCACTTGAGGTCAATGCCTAACCTCAACCAACCGTCTCTGCCTCAACCAAGTACGCAGGCTGGGTATTGCCAAGAAATGCAGAGGGATTCCTAATAATGCTTCGGAGCGGGTTGATTGCTTTGCCCCCCGAAATACTGCTTGGAGCATTGTCGAGAACTGCGGTATGGCTGCTTGCAGCGTTGTCAAGAACCGCGGTATGGCTGCTTGCCATAAAGCATACCCAGCTTTATGGCCTATTTGACTCTAAATGGGACCATAATTTACTAAATGAACAACATTCTGTATTGAAAAAGACTTGAAACTAGCGATTGAGACCATAAACTCATGTTTACAATGTTTACTGAGGTAATAAGTCAAGTAAGAAGTAGGGTCATTTTCTCATAGACTTTTTGCAAACTGAAGTTAAAAACTCCGAAAAGGCTTCCAGTAAAGTGACGGTTGTCAACGTGGTGGTCAGGGCCCAAAAGGAGCTCTCAATTATTCATTTGGCACTTTTTGTACAAGAGAGTGAAACAAGTAAACTCCCTTTCTCAAACTGACAATGAAATGTCAAGCTGACGACAGATAAACTTGGGGTTTTGCTCCCTCATGGGACCTCATGAGAGTGGATGTCTCTTTACGGGACCCACTGTCATGCTTGGTCTCATCCTCTCTCTCCTCTTTCAGATTGAAAATGCAGGAAACTCTCCCTCAGTGGCACAATGGCACTCACTTATCCCTTCAGCCTGGTTGCGTCCAAGAAAGAGAAATACCTCTTTTCTCATGAATTGATCTTGAAGTTTCGTATCTTGACAGAAATGCGAACCGAAAGGCAGGTTCACAGCCCAGTCGTCCGGCTTTGTCTTCTTCTCCTACAATGACGCTGGAGGTATTTTAAACAGGGCTTTCAAACCAGGGAAATCCATTAAGTTGTCAGTTGTCACAAAGTGCTGGGAAAGCGCTGCACACATCTCACCGGTCTAATTTTATTGCTAAACCATGCTCTTTTCCATAAAGCCGGTGCTATTAGAGGGCACGAGAAGGGCTATGGAATCTCTATTACTCTATAAGGCCATTTGCACAACCTCCTGCCATTTCCCTGTACCATTTAAGAGGAACAAAGAGGTGTACACATCTTAATAATGTAAGACCATCTGCAGCACGGCCACCTCAAGAAAAGGACCCAGCATTTTTACCCCCTTTCTCTTTTTGCTTAGAGAGCCATCTCATGAAATAGACATTGTGTGTGGTTTATTGTGTCGATTTCTCAAACTTGTTTTTACATGTAAGGATGGTAAAAACACAGATTCTACACTATCAACACATGAAGAAAGGGATGAAGTCTTATAGCCCACTCCAATTGAGGAGTTCTTGATAAAATTACAAACATGGAACGGGGATAAGAAAGCTCTATGTCATTTTTACCAAATATTTTGAGTCGGGCTGTCAATCGATTAAACTATTTAATTGTGATTAATCGCATGATTGTCCATAGTTAATCACGATTATTCACAAATGAATCAGATTTAACTATAGACTTCTTCACATTTAATTAATTAATTATTTTTTTATCTGTTCAAAATGTACCGTAAAGGGAGATTTGTCAAGTATTTAATACTCTTATCAACATGGGAGTGGGCAAATATGATAGCTTTATGTAAATATATGTATATATTTATAATTGGAAATCAATTAACAGCACAAAACAATGACAAATATTGTCCAGAAACCCTCACAGGTACTGCATTTAGCATTAACATATGCTCAAATCATAACATGGCAAACTCAAGCCCAACAGGCAACAACAGCTGCCCATAAAGTGGGCATGTCTGTAAAGGGGAGATTAGTGGGTACCCATAGAACCCATTTTCACTCATATATCTTGAGGTCAAGGGACCCCTTTGAAAATGGCCATAATAGTTTTTCCTCGCCAAAATTTTGCGTATGATTGGAGTGTTATTTAAGCTCCTTCCCAACAAGCTAGTATGATATATCATCACTCTAGCTTTCAAAACTGACACTGCTACAATCGTAAAATCGCAAGTTGCGTTAAAGAAATTAGTGGTGTTAAAACAAATTTGCATTAATGAGTTATCGCGTTAACTTTGACAGCCCTAATATCTTTTATAAATACTGCTAACAGCAGGGATTAAATGCATCTCAGTGATGTGGTTAAAACCTGACCCCCCAACATACAATAAATGGACTGAGAAGGTATGGGAGATTTACCAGATGGACGAATAAAATACTCTTTGAGATTCCAAAAAGATATACTTATTAAAAGGTGGAGCCCTGCCATAGCTATATTAATACAGTGAAGTGATCTAAATCCTCATATAAGCTAAATCATACATGCATCTTTGGATTGTGTATATGATTGTATTGCTCAAACTGAAATAAAAACATTCACATACCTATTGGTACAAAGGAATACACGCACACACTCTTATCCACTTGATGCCACTTTACTGAACACACCTGCTCACCGCCATCGGTGCATGTCATTCAGAATCTTTCTCAAAATCCCAAATAATAAATGAAAAGCACATGTGAACACAGAGCAGTATCAAGGCAATATCCCGCGCTTCAGCTCTGCCACCTTGATGGTGTTACTGGTGTCAGGGATTTCATCGAGTGGGTTGCTCTCACACAACCAGCGATTCAGTTTTACAGCTGGTTTTGTCATTGATGTGACAGCTTATCCCTCTGAGATGCCACTGACCTGTCTTAGACGGTAACCCAGATCACAACAATCTAGAGTGGACAGGACAGCTACGTATACACAGTTCGCACACGAGTGCGAAAGTTGTCAAGAAAAATAAGCACACGGATACACGCAGGAAAAAGGCTTGGACAGAGGCACGCAGAAGCACACACACATACACACACTCCTGAGCACAAACTGAAAGAGACAGTGACACTCTCAATAACCCCAAATCTACGGGACGTGAGAGAATCTGAAAAGAAGTCATGTCATCTACGAGAGGTCGGAGGCTATTTGTATCTGAGGCTATTACCGGCTTTTTCATTCAATCGCTGGAGACAACCACAACATCACCACAAGCATGAACATACCTTTTACATATTCAGTCAGAGCAGGTCCTTCCTAATGACTCTATGTGTTTTCACAATCTAATATGCATATCATTGCTGCGGGGAAGGGGTCGCCTCTTAAAAGCACTCAGGGTGATGTAATCTGGCCACGAGGCCGCTGACATGACACCAGTGGACAGATCTGGCAACCGCAGCCGCCGTTAGTCGAGCGCAAAGCGGGGCCCAGACACACTAACCGAGTGCTCCAAAACCACTGCTAAAACAAGAGTGGAACAAGAGGGGATGGAGGAAACCACAGAAGACCATGGAGAGGTCAACTAGGTATTGGAAGTAGCTCTCAGTAGAGAGTCTAGAGTCTTGATTGGAAATGTAAGTCTAACTTGATGTAATCCTCCAAAAATGTGACTGTATGCCCAAAGCAAGACCTGCTAATAGCGGTTTTGTGAGCCTAAACCAGAGTAAATAAAAGTTTTATTTGACGATAGCCATTGGGAGACTAGGGTTATGTCATAGCTTTGTTGCTGAAATAGCTGCATGCTGCGGCTGTAATTGGAGTTGATCAGGGCACTGAGACTGAACTACACATTAAAGAGGACCTATTATGCTTATTTTCAGGTTCATACTTGTATTTTGGGTTTCTATTACAACATGTTTACATGCTTTAATGTTCAAAATATGCTTTACTTTTCTCATACCGGCTGTGCTGCAGCACCTCTTTTCACCCTCTCTCTGAAACGCTCTGTTTGAACTCCTGCCCCCCCTTCCCAAAAGCCCAGTCTGCTCTGATTGGCCAACCTAACCAAACTCTACGGACTCCGCTCCAGCTCCGCTCTAACTACCCTTGTTTGAGGGCCTGCCAAACTAGCCACTAGGCAGGTATTATGCAAATGTGTTACTTGGTGACATCACCACGTTACGGAGGAAAAGGCAGGACTTCAAGCAAGGCGTTTCAGGCAGTTTAAGAGCAGTGTTTCTGTGGGGGAAAATAACACCCTTTCTCGTGGACTTTGGGATTTGTAACTTTGCAGACCTTTTACATGCACAAAAAAACTATATAACACACTAAAGGAAAGGGGAAAAATAGCACAAAAGGTCTTTTTTAAGTGTGCTGTAAAACCAAAACAATGAGCTAAAAGAGGCCATAAAGCTCTGCACAGCTCCCGTGTTGGGTGTAATTGGGCAAATTGTTTAGGTCTTTGCTCCGAAAATGTCTGAAATATCACCACGGTCAAACATATTTTCCATGAGCCTTACTGGCCCACAGTGAGGAGCACCAAGGTCGTGGCTATGATGACACAGCCAGTCACTGAGAAAATGAATAATGCACGAGGTGTAAAAGAAGGTGCATTATAGGGCCTATGTGACAAAAGTGGACGTTTTAGTGTATGCTGTTCCTCATTCAGCCCGCAATGCACTCTCAGTAATGAGCAACAGTCAGCAGATCTCTAATGTGTGTTACTCCAAGTGAGAAACAAGTGAGCAAGTGGAATCAATCAACCTAATTTCCTTTGAATGAATATGCAATTTTTAAAATTGAGCTATCTTTTTTGTGAACTGTGCTCGCCACAAGAGGACCTTGTTTCCCCCTTTTAACTATGGTTGTTAGTGTCTTTTTGCAGTAGAAAATTCATTGTGTGGCTGATATCTGCAAACGACAAATCTTAACTGTACGCCACCTTGGCTTCTTTAATTAGGCCTTATTTTAGAACAACGTGCTTCTTCAGGGTAGAGATTATAATAACCCAACTGGTTCCAATGGGCGATTTTCATGCCATTTTCTGTAGGCGCCTTAATGCCTAAGTCCTCACTCTTCTTTAGCCGTAAAAGTCCTCCTGTGCCCCCACCAGCTCCAGCTCCCACTATTCCAACACATTAAGCTTCTATGACAGCTGATTTCCCCTTCCGAAAAGCATCTGCAAGCTTTACCTCAGTGGAATAAAGGGGGTAATTTGTTTAATGTTTGAAAGAGCACAAACAAGGCTGAAAGGCAGGGAGAGCTATTACAATAATGTGTTTCCTCCTGTTATTGTCCCGGGGGAGCACCCATAGATTCCCTAGCAGAAGCATAGTAACAATGGAGACCAACAATCCTTTGTATATAGAAGGAAAAAGGTTAAATTTGGTTACCTACATGTTGTCTTGAATCAAAGGTGAACATTTGCATCACTGGGGGGGGGGGGTGTTTTGGTTCAGGTGTTTTACACAGAATCCCTGCCTTGACTGCTGATGAAGCGTTTCAAAGGTGCCCGCTGCCAAGGACATGATGACAATGCATGCTTTTTTTATTCTATTTCATGAAATGGTACATTAGCCTAAATGTACCTGAGAGGAAGGGGGGTAGGATGAGGATGGGAGGGGTCGGGGCGTGCTTAGGGAAACGACGGAAGTGCCATAGGAGGAACAGCAGATGGAAGGAAACATAAAAGCAATAATATGGAGTTTCCAGATCGCTGGGCTACAAGCTGCTTCAATTACTTTTTTCTCATCCTATTTTTCTCCATCCTTCTCTCTCTCGCTCCCTCCGTCATACCTTCTTTCCCTCTCCCCACCACAAAAGATAAAAGCAGTCATTGGGTTTTGTTTGTTTTGTATCCTTTTGATAATAGAAGACGGTGCATCCTGATCAGGCAGAGCCCACCCAGTCCAGGAAATGGGATTTGTCAAACAGGCACAAAGCAGGACGGACGTGACAGGGCCAGACATGTGGAAGCACACCGCCCCTACATGTTTAGGCTCTGGGCTGTGCATGTAATACTCGCTTCCCCTATTGTTTATTCATTGCTTCCTGGACCTCGCAAAGTATTGGAGAGAAACAGAGAAAGAGCACGGGGGGAGATGATTGCTGTTTTTCTTGCTTGGTGACATTTGTGTTCCTTAGAGAAACATACAGTGCACCGCCAACTGCTCCAGGCAGGCCCCCCTCACATGGTTTAGAGTTTGTGCTTTAATAGGAGACAGTTGAGAGCTGGTGACGCTTTATAGTGGCGGAGGCCTTTGGAAAGAACTCGTAAAAAGGGGAAAGATGGATGGCTTTATTCAGGCTGCAATAGCGGAAACAAACAAAAACAGACGTCAGCCTCCTTCGGAACACACTCTCTAATTAGACTATCGGCAATACCATATCTCACCCACAATCACACATGAAGGCTACAGGGTTGTTATTTAGCTGGAAGAAACACTATGAGAGCAATCACAAGTTTCTTATGTAACATCCTTCATGCTTGTGTTACCATAGCCACCAAGAGCCCAAAATCCTTGTACTTTTTAAATGTTCTTGAAACATGAAAGGAAGAATCAACCTCTTTCTACCTTTGTGGTCCTCCACTCATTGAAGTTTTAATCTCACACTCCTCCAATCCAAAAGCTAACTAGAATTACCGCCTCACGGTTGTATGCCTCCGCCAACCAGTCAAGTTGCAGTATACATCCATGTCTGTTCAGAATGTCACTTTGTCATTTTATCCTATTAAACATTTGTGCTTGAGTCATGTTTTGTGCTTAAATCATGTACTCTATTTTGAGCTATGGTGCTTCTATAGTTTGTTTTTTATTGTTAGTGCTGTACTCATATTTTTTCTTTTAATCATTTATCCTAATTATCCTTAATCAGTCCATCCTTTAGTCCAATGATTCACAAAGTGGGGTCCGTGGCACTTGGCGAAATAATTAGCTATAAATTATAACATCGTGCTGTATCATTAAAAAGTACATATCTACAGATTTGGACCATTTGCGCCAATGAAACAAGCATATTGTGTCAATTACTGCCACCCACATTAGCTTTGGGCCAATAGAAACTCTGATATGATTGTGACACATCACGTCAATCTGTCATGAATCAGTCACTTCACTCAGGGTGCAACGAACCGTTCCTGCTGCTGCTTAGCTTAGCTTATTATCCAGCTAGCTAACTGGCGAGCATGGAGAAATATTTGAGTCATCCATATTGTCAAGTGACGCTAAGCCCAAACTAGCTAAATTGAGAAAATATGACAACAGTCATATCGAGCGACAGCGACGGGAAACCAAAATGCGTCATGTGTCTTCAGGTGCTAGCGAACGAAGCCATGAAGCCGGCCAAGCTGAAGCGACATCTGATTACCAAAACAAAGTGGTACTAACATGATTCAAACTGAATGTAATCAGTGTCATAATTATGAAGGGGTCCATGGAACATTTTGTCCCCTTTAAGGGGTACCTGGCCCCCAAAAAGTTTGAGAAGCCCTGCTTTAGCCAAAGTGGACATTTCTGCCAAATTTGAAGAAGTTCTCTCCAGGCGTTCCTGAGATATCGCGTTCAAAAGAATGGGACGGACGTGAGGTCACGGTGACCACAGTGACACCAAAATGTAATCATCTCATCCTTGAGTCCAATTGGACGTTTCTGCCAAATTTGAAGAAGTTCTCTTTGGGCATTCCTGAGATATCACGTCATGAGATGGGACGGACGGACGGACGGACAATCTAAAAACACAACGCCTATGGCCACGGCTGTCGGCATAAAAACACATATTTTCATATGCACTAGTCTGCACAAGGCTATAATGAGGAAAAAATATTCATGCAATACTAATATTTTCCAAGTTCACAATGCCACACTCCAATTTTGTTATTTTCTGCAAAACACCAGTGAAGGATTAAATGCAAGACAGCAGATTAAATCCAGTTTGGGACATGCCCTCCTGGCTCTGAAGGTGACAACAGGGCTTTTCCACGGTTGCTAAGGTTGAAATGAGAAACATGCTATTTCATTGCAGCAGTAATCTGTTGCAGACGACTAATTCATTCATGAGGCCGTTTTCCCTACTGTTCAATTTCTCCAAGCCATAAGCCACTTTATTATGAGAGCAAAGCACACAGAGGTTTTGTTCAGATAATACACCCAAGTGCTCCTATTAAAAGCTCATCTGAATAACTTTGATATAGAGTAAAAAAAAAAAGCCCAACAATTAAAGGCTTTGGGACTGATATGAAATGTGACTCTGCTTTGTAAAACAGCCTCTGCTGATTTCTAAATTATTCAAATGAAGGGATGCTAAAATATATACAAAAAACAATAGTTTGAAACTCATTAGAGCTTTTGTGAGCAGTTGATGAGTGTTTGGTGATAGCTTTAGCATGCTTGATGCCTTACATAATTTAGTGTGATATCGCTATCTGTACAAAAGGCAAACATTGAGCCAAGTTTTTGTATGAGACCCTTCCAAAAAGGGTTTTTCATCCATTGATCAATTGACTGGTTCATTCAGATTTTTTGATTAATTTGCTTTCCGAAAATTGGCAGTAAGGTTGAGGACCAGTTGGCTGTGTACAAACAAAAGACATCTTGAGGGGCTTTAAAAATGGCTCAAAGATAATTAACAAGGGCGGTTTTTGTTGTCAAACACTAAATCGTCCTACTTATTGCTCTATTACTGTAATGTGAAATACTGTTCTTCAAGGACCACAGCAGGAAAAAGCCAGGGGGCTTTACTGTGATATTCTGTCATCTAAATAATAAAGTGCATGTGCAAATACAATATCTATTTACTTATAGATATGTTCCTGTAATTGCTACATGGACGGGATTTTATTCATATATTCATCAGGGTACAACGTCAATGTTTTTTTCACTTATCTGGTTGGGCAATGGGGCCGGAAATCTACTTGCCCAAAGTCATTTTTTACTTTCCCTAATACAAATTGTTTTATCTATTAGCGGTTATCAAATAACAATGACCATATGTAATTATCATGTTCAATCTTCATTTAAGTATTCAGCTCATAAACTGCCCGATTGGTGATGCGCATGCGCAACTCTCAACAGAGATGTGAAGGGGGCGATATAGCTCACTCATTAGCTACTTCCATCATCAACTGCGGAAAAACAACTATGCTAGATTTACCAGCCCGACCTGGCATTTTACTTGCCCCGGGCAAGTGGGCAATCCTTATTTTTGAGCCCTTATGATTACATAAGAAAGTACTGTCTAAGGTAAGGTCTAAGGTCTGATGCATACATTTACCTCATGTTACCTGACATACTGTACAGCCTTCTCAATTGCATTAACTCACTACTGTGAACCCCGTCGGAGCTAGCGCACGTGCCAGTGAATGGGTAAGGACTTGCTGTGAATCCTGAGGGCTGTAATAACAGCGGTGCTGTGGAGTAGAGAGGTTGGAGAGGCTCTGCCTAATTGGCAGGTCCGTGCGCTCAGCAGTGTCCTCGTAAAGCGTGGCCTCTTCCTGAGGAAAAGGCTCATTTTGAGGCGGGCGGGCGAGCGTGCAGCAGCAGGCTGTGGACAGCGCTGCACAGCGAAGGAAACTGTCTCAGTTCCAACCTCACACGCCTCTGCCTCTGCCTGCAAGCTTTGGCAAACACACGCATACACACACAAGTATTTAACAGCCGGGAGAGGTCCTGGCTTTCCACTATGTGTATTGTGTGCCAGTTAGTGGGCTTAAGAGCATTCATTATGTGAATGGCCAGTGTATAAGATTTGTGTGTGCATGTGCAAGCATGTGTATATGACATCTCTATGGCCACCAAATCTCCCAGCATCCCTCTGGGGACCCCGGTGCTGGCGGAGAGAAAGCAGAGGACAGAGGCAGCCTTGTGTGTGTGTGTGGCTAAAGTATTGACTTTATGTAGAGTCCATGTACTGGAGGCAGCTGTACCAGTTGGCTTTTCCACTGGGGCTCTGTACTGTATTGAAAAAGATAGACCTCTGTGCCTGTGTGTCAGTGTCACAGACAACGGCTCATCAAACACAGCTAATGAGGACAGGGGACGTTTGTTCCCAGTGTTTCATTCAGTGACTTATAGACCCTTTTAGTCACATTTGTTTTCTGCATTCATTTGAGACATCACCAGTGGTGGGCAGTAACGCGTTACATTTACTACGTTACATGTACTTGAGCATTTTTTTTAATAAATTGTACTTCTAAGAGTAGTTGTTTTGCAGAATACTTTTTAATCTCTACTATTTTTTTCTTTTCATGTACTTTTAGCATTTACAGTGTTAGATATTTCTATGTTTTGCAGATGTTTTATTGTGCTGATCGTGTCTTGGTGAGGTGAATAATCCACCTTGATGGGAAATAAAGTTCTATCTATTCATTAGGTCGGTCTTAGTCACACCTATCTGCTATATTATAGCAAGTTGGAAGGTAAGCTTACCAGCCTCACTGTGGGACTCCCATATCCATTAGGCATTAGCTCAGTGAAGAGCCCTGCTGCAGCACAGACAGAGAAGTCTTAACTCATGAGACATCCTGCCCTCAGAGCAGTGACAGCAGCTTTGGCAGTCAGAGAACCATGCCTAACGAAAGGACGACCTCGACTTCAAGCCGTTTACCCTCGCCATCAGTGGAACCCTCGGAGGAGGATAGTGCAACGACAGAGCAGGGCTGCGCAAGAGGAAGAGGGCTCACGAGTCCAATGCCTTAAGGGGCCTGCCATTAAAAATAAATGAAAAGTACACCGAGATACGCCACCTGTGGAGTGGAAAGTTTGCCCGGAAAACACAGAGAGCAGTATTCTGTTTGAACAAATCAAACTGATCAAACAGTTTGCCGAGAAAAGGAGGGGAGGACACGAGGGAGAGGAAATGCTCGATGACAGAATTCATTCATGAGTGGAGATGACTTGTGGTGTTGCAGTGGAAAGAAAGAGGCTTTGCTTCGTTGATCTAACTGAATTTTTTTTTGCATTTGCATTTGCATAAAGAAATGAAACCTTTCAGTAATGAATGAAATTGAATGTTTGACTCATGTGACATACTGTATAGAAAAGGTACATATATGCACTCATGGACTGCAAAATAAAAGCTGGATATACCTTGCCGGCTTTCACAGGTTGTCACTTTACATCATTCTTAACATCTACAGAAAAGGAAAATATATCGCCCAGCAGCTATAAAATGTTAAATACATTTATGTAGAATGATGTACGGTAAGATGTCGCCTGTCAATTACTACACCATCACTATCTCTCGTATTTCATTTGCACTGTATGTCACTTCCTTTTATCCTTGAAATGTGTGTCACTACGCACTAAACTAAAAATATTCTGATTCTGAGTGAGAGGTGGAGATCTAACCATATTACTAGCTGGCAGAAACTCAATCTGACCAAGCCAAAAAAGTAAATCATTGTAATCATGACATCTACCACCATAGAGGACAGAAAGAGAGGACGGAAGACAGAAAAAGTCTGATGACCTCAACAATGCAGTTTTGTAGTTTATACAGTGGAAAAGGAAATCATTTTAGAGGTAATATTATATCCAGGGCCATCTAAACCACTACTTGCAGTATAGTGAAAGGACAGTTTTTCACTGGAGAAGATCAGGAGCAGCTGGAGTTCAAACAGAACACATTATTAAGAATAAAAAACTCCATTTCAGACTGGGGTATGAGAAATATTGAATTCATTGTGGAAACATTGGGTTTCGTTTCGTCTGACCGAATAGAGCTAAGAATTTGAGTTTTGACAATTTCCAAGGCACATTTTTTTCACTTGACACTCCATTGAACTGACACTTAAACTCACATACACTCATACTTGCCAACCTTGAGACCTGAACAATAGGGAGGATTTCAAAACCAAAATTTGAATTTCAGAGACTTTTTTTTTCTTGCATTCTGGTGACTTTTAAAAAATGAAAACAACAAAATATTAAGTACACTGCAACAGCATTTTAATATAATATTCATGACTAATATTCTAATATTCATCAGTTTTTATTCATTCATTATTTTTTCCCCCTGCTTGAGTATTTCTTTGTCTTAGTTCTCCCCATTTCTCTCTTCTTCTCTCACTCTCTGAAGGCCCTTTCAGACACAACATGACAACGACACTACTATTATTTCCAATGGCTTGCGCAGGCTGATACCATACCATACCTGATCCATCAAAAACGCCTGGATCGGCCCAAATCCAGATCCCTTCAGATTGTCTCGGGGCATCCTTAATTAAAACCCTCCCTTCACCCAACCAAACATTCCCCCAGCCCTTTGCAACCATTGGGGAACTTGTTAAGGCCCAGACACACCAAACCGACATTAAAGAACCAGCAGCGACGAAGGCGGAGTGTTGCGTCGCCTCAATTGGCCTGTGTCTTGGCCAAGAAGTTGCACTTGAACACACCGCAAAGACTACAGACAACGGCCAACTAGCACAAACATTCTCCGCCTGTGCGAAAGGAAATAACTCTGCATACCAGGAGGTAGTGGTGGTCATGTTTTCGTCATTCAAAAAGGGAAACTGGAATACTAACAGACGCTCAACGATAGCTTGAAATGCGTCAGGGCCTTCAGATTAGACACTGAAATGTGAAAAGGAGACAAGACGTAAGGCTCTGAATGACTAATGAATGAAAGAGTAGGCTCGAGGACACTTAAGTTGAGAATTACATAATATTTTCAGACTTTAGTTCTACAAACTGAATACGCAGTATATAAATTAACACACAAAACTTTTCAAACTTGGTGATCTAATCCAATGTGTGGGTCAGTGCTCTATGACATGTGTGTGAGTGGCAGGGAACCCAAACAGCCGTAAGGGGTGTCTGGCCTATGTCCATCTCTGTGTGTGTTTCTGTCTATCTCAGTGCTTCTGTTCTCTCTCTCCCCTCGTCCCTGGCTGCTCTGTGGGGGGTGTCAAGACGGAACAATTCCCTTGGGACCGATGTGCTCTCATGCAGACTGCTGGCTCTGCGTTAAGCAAAGATGAAGCAGAGCTGCGCCCATCATCATTTCCAGTAGAAACAACATAATAAAGACACAACTGCTTACAGCTGAACAATGGCTTCTTTTAACCCCCTTAAGAGAACAACAACTGCTTCTATAACAACCGGTGTAGGTGTGATGGTAAATAAGGTACTGTCTGTTTGTAGTTAACGACACAATTAATTTAAAGGGAGAGTTCACCCCAAAATCAAAAATACATATTTGTCCTCTTACCTGTTGTGCTATTTATCAATCTAGATTGTTTTGGTGTGAGCTGCAGAGTGTTGGAGATATCGGCCATAGAGATGTCAGCCTTCTCTCCAATACAATGGAACTAGATGGCACTCGCACTTGTGGTGCTCAAAGCGCCAAAAATACATTTGCAAAACTCAACAGCGATGTCTCTTTTCCAGAAACTATGACCCGGTTACTTAAAATAACATAATCACCAAAAGGACAACTTTCAGTGACTGAAACATAAAGTGATCTGATTAGAACCTTTTTCATAGATTCTCGATTATAGCCATGCAGTTAATTGCATAACATTAATGATAATGACATGGCAAATAATGGTTACAGATGGTTTTAATTACACTTTTAAACCTAATTGCCTGTAAACGGGGCATGATGAGTTGTTGGTGCATCTTGCCACTAAAAACAATAAAGATGCAACTGTTTGGGTATATTTCTTTCCTAACCGCAGTAACAAAAATGTACTGGTTGTAAAAAAAATTAAAAATATATGTGAATTTAACAATAAAACAAAGAATTGAATTTGGGATAATACATGTAACTGACTTTGTGTATACCTGTACCAGTGTGTCTACTTTATCCAGCTGCCTCTTCTTCAGTGTCTGATAAGGAAGAGACGGGTGGCCCATCGTTTTCTTTTATCCCCCTGCTGTCTCCTCACTGCCACTCACACAGGGCCTGAGAATGAGTTCTTATCTGCTGTGTGTGGGCTCTGAGCACACACACACACACACACACAAAAAAAAGCACACGGGACCGGCATAACAAGCAGAACCGCCTGAGAGATGGACCACAGAGATACCATACAAGCGAGCAGGAATACATTAATAGTCAAGTGAGATGAGCCATGCAATATTAATCAGAGCATTATCAAACATCATCTCAGATTGACTCTCACATGCCGAGGAGCTGCATAGAAATGTACACACGCGCACTAAACGAACCTGAAGTGGGTCTCCGTGGGAGGTAATTGAGTTTAATTGAAGGAGAATGGAGGAGATTACATTTGTTGGTATAAGTTTGTTGGTATATCCAGCGTCAGGGAAGTATGCCGGCTATTCCCTCAAGTGTTAAAGAGTCATGTTGTACTAGTACATGACGTATAAGCACTGAGCCATATGCGAGGTGAGAGGAGGTTTACATCAGAGCCTCCACGGGGTTTAACCCACTCAAATGAAGCGAAGAGAGAAGCAGCATGTTCCCATGATGCCTTGTCCCCATAGATAAACACACACAGATACACACATAACCACCTCCTGTAGGTCATGCATTAGCAGTGGGAGTGAAGTGACATTGGTCGGGTTGCAAGGGATGGGAGAGAAGGGGATGAAGGACGAGGCTTTGGCTTATTGCAGTAGAGCTCGGCAAAAAAATGGAGCTTGTATCTCCAAGCACTGACCTTCATGAGGCCACGGTATGTCTGGCTGAGTATAAAACGCGTCATTCCCAAGCGGCAACCTCCAGGGCTGAAACATGCAGCCAACACTGAAGAGCAGTTCCTCTAATGGCCACTTGAGGCTGGTTTCAAAAGCGAGTCAATCCCCATAGACTCCCATGTTAAAATGCCCAATTTAACAGCAGAAATAAACATGTTCACAGCCTGGTACAAAAAAAACGTTTTGGTCTATATAACTAATTTTCCCGTTCATGACAACTGTATATACTGTATATACTGTATATAACTCACACGTTTAAGTTATGCTAATTAAGGGCATGGCCGCTTCGAGTGACCGGTGAAACCGTCCAAATAATGTCACTTCTGGCTCTTAAAAAAAACAAAAAAAACAATATGGTGACGGCCAAAATGCCAAACTTGAGGCCTTTAAAACGTAGTTTATGTACAAGTTTATGTACAAGTTTATGTATGTATATAGATATATAGGCCTCAGTGGGATTAAAATCTGTACAGCATTCAACACATTGTATCTTTAGATCCTCGATTTGTAGGAAAAAAGTCGTATGAAGACAAAATTAAAATTGAAGAAGCATAATATAGACTAAATGTAGACAGAAGTAACAGTAGAATTGCAATGTGATGAAGCAGAACTACAGTTTACAACCATGAACTACAACCCTTACAAAGTGAAGAGGGATAGAGCCTGAGCTGTCAGCCTAGTCGGCCTGAATCACACATTCCCAGACAGAAAACACAAGAGGCATGAAATGAAGACTGGTGAACAATGATGCCAACTCAATCTCATCTTTTCTCCAAGTTGAGCACGTTCAAGCTTCGTCTTCCTGATGATGTTACTGCGTTGCCCTCAGGGCTTAGGTGGAGCCTGTCAGGCCACATTGGTTGGTATTTATGTGAGTGGGTTGGAGGGCACTATAGCCCACAGCATGCTACACCTCACACCTATATGTGCGCGTGTACATCTGCAGGAAGGTGGGGACCAGCAGTAACCAGCCCAGACAGACGGCAGCAGAACTAAGGGCAGATGCTCCTCGTTCCCGCCGCCTCTGGATGTCAACCTGAGTTTCTTAGTATGAGTGAATGTGGGGTTTGAGTGTGACAGCAAAAGAGTGGCTTAACACAATACCCTATGTCATCTTTGTAGTAACAATACTCTCCTGGGTTTGTGTACATCCTCTGCAAACATAAGCAGTAGAGATTTTGCATCTCCTCTTGATCACATGGACCAAGAGATACATTTTCGATATTGCCTGCCAACCACTCTAACGATTTTCATCCTTACATCACGCCGTCTGGCACTCACGAAGCTATACATGTGTGCAAATGCGTCTGAGAGGCACGCTGTGAAACTGAAGGATCTGTCCCTGACCCTGCAATCTTCTAGAGTTGCAATTATAACCTGCGTGACCGTCTAAAATGTACAGTTTATTTTGTGAAATAACTGCAATTATTGTTGAGCGTTCAAAAATAAATGAAACACACCATTCCTAAAGCTCCTAAAGTTAAGTCAACCATAAGAATTTAACATAAAGAAAGATGTTTTTTACTGGATTAGGGTGTGTGTTGATGACTAATACAGATTTAATCAAAAACGTTTTACAGCAAAGTCATCTCAGCTCTGCAGGCCACAAACAAACCTAAAATGTTTCATGAATCATGGAGTTGAAACCCCAAGGACGTATACGAAGTTGCCTGTTTTTAATACTAAATTCCCAGACAAAAGCATTGAGTCGGCTCTGTTTTGCAGCAGCCAAATTAAATTATTAATTACAACAGAGTTTGACAGAATGCTTCACTCTGAAACATCCTGCTCATATTTCACTTACTCATCTGGGTCGTTTGTATGCGAACACAGTCCCATCGATTATCGCACTCAATCTGATGCGTCTGGAAGGAGCTTTTCAACCGGAAGTTAGCCAATGATTTTTGTCGTCGTGACGTCAAACTGATTAGCTCGACTCATTTCGTATGAACCCCCAGAAAAAAAGAGCAGAAGACCTGATATGCAAACAAATGGGGCCGCGATGAGCTTAGTCACACACTGATGCCTCGCAGGCGTGCTTCTGGGCATGCACAGTGGGAGAATTGTCATTGCATTGCATACGGCCGGATGACTAAAATTGAGCTGCAACAACCCAAGGGTGCAACAAGCCATAAATCCAAAATCACTGAGCAGCGGTCTGAAAATGAGTGTGGGAAAGAATATAATAGAGAAATATGACTGTTGTTTATTAATCTAATTTTCCAAAACTGCATTGTTTTCCAGGCATTGTGTGGTTTGTGTGTGGGAGGAAATGTCTCTGTGTGATGACTGAAAGTAACTAAACAACATAGAATATGCAAATTCGAGGCCAAGGAGCAAAAACTGCATTCAACTCAAACAGCAAAAAGAAAACAATGTAAGACTAAGAACAAGTTTTCAACTTCATTTGTATACAACTTTTATACACGTTTACGGCCGTCAGTGCTCTTTATCTCATAGAACGTCTGTTCATACCCCAAATCCTCCACTTGATGACACATTATGGCCAGAGAAATAGCAAGAAACGACTAAATTCTGATATGAGACCTCAAATAATTGTCTTTACTGACCCAAAAGGATCCGAACAGCGGTCTCCTGGGAAAAAGTCTGGTGTTTTTCGACCCACCCTTCCACCGCTATGAGAATAGCCTGAATACATTTCATTAATGTTGTATGTTAAGTTTTTTGTTGACACTGTTTTAGAGAGGTGTTAATTCAGCTTTATAGTCATTTTGAAAGCCTGAATATTTGTGGTGCTGCTGTGTGTGTATTGTATTTTACTGAGAGGTGTATTAAAAGAGGGCGTTTTGATGAAATACATTTCACAATGATAGGAAGATGCTTACAGGAGACAAATGTCTTCACGCTCTATATTTCTCATAAACTACCCTTTCTGTCTCGATGATATAAATAAAGGTATTTCCCTTTACTAGTTCAACAAGAGCCATGATCCAATGATGGGCTGTTGGGAATATTTGTTTACTGATCTTTAAACCCCCCTGTCACTATACCGTACGTATTGAACCGAAACGCAGAGGTGAAAGTGAGCTGTGCGACACAGTAACAGATGATGAAAACAGAAGGTTTATGCTCTCTCATTCCTCTCCTGAGCAGATCCCTCTCCTCCTATCGGCCCTCACAGGACCCTAAAGAGTCGTTTCTCCAGTCTGTCAGAAGGCACGGGTTGAAAGGATCCCATAAGAAACTGCCATTTATACAGTATATAAATTCACGCCTTCAGACTTATCGTTTTTCTTTTACTTCTCCATCACAGAGGCAGAGGAAGTAATTTAGTGACGGAATATGGAGAGTGTCAGCCGGTGGGAGATAAAGATGCCGGTGCCTCGTTCCCCCAACCCCGAGGGGGAAAAGGATGGTATTGCGTTTTCACAGACAGGCTGTGGTTGCCACCATGAGAAACTGCTGTTGGTTGCTAAGCCATATACTGTTAGAAGTATTAAACCTCCAAATATTGCACCTCACAAGCTGTCATGTCAGAGCAGATGGGTGTTACAGAGACTATGCAACATGCTTTCAACCAACTACTGGAACTGTCAAGGGATGTGTGAGCAGCGGGATGTGACTAAAATACGGATAGACCATAACTATGTTAAGGAAGAAGTGAATTTTACAGGTGGCGCGGCTGCATACAAAGTCAGTGTAAAGATGCAAGAAGACGCGAAAGGACGTAAATTCACTCTAGGCAGCACGACTAGACAATTTTGTTCGGAAGTGAGCAACAAAAATATGAGCTTATTCCAAAGCTGTATGGCTTAACTTCATGAGCAGACAGAGACAAGGACAAAAAAGACAGGAACTGGTGGAAGATAATTGAAAAACTGAAATCTGAGTCTGAGCTGTCACACATGGCCAGCGCATACGGTGCTATGAGTGACACGATAATGCGCAAGGCAAAAAAGCGTGCAATAAGAACGCCGTTCTTGCTTTTGGCATGTCATTTGTACGCCATGTAGTCTGTACTGACTGCAAGGTAAATGCATCTGCGTAAATGTTGCTACGCTCAGAGCTAGTGATGTAGAATAAAAAGTGTGAAAGACTGCTTATGAGAGGGGAGGTGGATGGGTCCAACAAACACTGTCAACCAGGTGACCGGTGTTCGAGAACGTTAGTGACTGCGGTCCAGCCAAAAACGCAAAAGTCTGTCACTGAGTGAGGGATGAAGTTACACGATTGGTCGGCCGAGTGTTGGAGTTTCCTCATCGACTCATGCTCTTTCAAAATAAAAAGGCGGGGAACAGTCCTTTATGCAAATGAGTCCATCCAAGCTGTCAAACTAGGCAATCTAGCTCTAAAATGAAACAAGATTCAGCAGTGGCATAGACTATTTCTTCCTTAAAATGTTTTCAGAAGTAGATTTTGGTTAAGAAGTTTAGCCAGAATAGCAGAAAGTTTATGAGCAGGACGTCATGTTGTTCCGAACGACAAGCAGGGACCAAACAGGTGCATTCCAACGGCCAGCTGAGTGGAGCAGCGCGTCCCCTAGTGTCCTCGCCGGACCTGGTGGACATGAACAACTGGATTTAACATTATAGACATGACCACTGAATCTTGTTAAGTGAAGTTCGTGTCATGTTTTCCGTACTTGTTACATTGTTTCCGCACACACTTTACTTAGTTTACGTACTTATTTCAAGCCCAAACATGATGTTTTTTCCTAATCCCAACTAAGTGGTTTTGTTGCCTAAACCTAAGTGAGTGGTTGTGTTGCCTATACCTTACTGCGGACGTTACTAGTTTTGTTGTGTGGCATACAAATGACACACGGAAAGGTTAAATTGTGTCCTCGTGACACGCAGAATGTTGAACAGAGATAGCTGATGTCTGTACAGACTGTGTCTGTGCCCCCAAAAAACAAATCTAAATGGTACTATACTGGATTGAAAGACACTATTGAAACACATTATTGATTTTCTGAATAGACATATAGCTACTACAAAGGATTGGCATTTCTTTTTATCCAAAATCTAAATAAAAACAAACTACAAATATGTCTCCTTTATGAGAGCAAAATCAGATTTTTTTTGCAGTCTGGCTGGTGCTGCCATCATGATATGGAGTGCTGCAGGGGAGAGAACCTCACCGCTAATTGATCTGATATGAGACGATGGGCCTGTGTGTGCGTCTCTGTTGTTCTAACCGCGAGATAATCATGATCCATTTCCCAGTCGGCCATCCAGGGCCAAGATGTTGCATCCTAATATAATCCATCGAGCTGGGTTTTGTCTGGTCAGATAAGTGCTGTAATTAATTATATTAGAGGGGGAAAACTTCATTAGGTAGCTAGACCTCAGCTTCAGCACACCTCAGCCTGAGAAGCTCATGTATTCCACTCACAAGCGTTCACTGCAGAAATATGCACATACGCTTACGGTAATTACTTCTATGTCATTGCTCATTCGCATGTTTATGTTCATGGTCCCCAAAGGAAAATAGGAATCTCTGTTGCTTGTCAAATGCGCCGATTTACCTTTATGAAAGAACGAGTGTTCTTACTTTAAAAAAAAAAAAAAACACAAAATAAGACTCATATTTTAAATCAAGACTTCAAGTGTATAAAAGGTACCAGAATAAATTCATTTCTGCCATACTGGGTAGTCCTTTCTCCTTTTTTAGATTGCTTTCGGCACTGTGCGATTCTTGTATTTTTTTTTTTAAATAATGTTTTGAAAAGCCTTTTGGCTCAGGGGACTGAATAAAATATATATAATTTAGCATTCACTTTGAAATACTCACAGCATAACATGTATTATGATGTTAATGGATTTTTTTTAATCAATGTAGCACCATTTCTTCAATAACAAAGTTGCCTATCTATTAAGTGGAAAGCAGGAGTGGGAGATGAAATAATAAGGAAGAAGGGAAAAGAGTCACCTTACAGATTCATGTGTAAAAACAGCTATTTTAACCTCATCAGCATGTGCTCTGTATGGCATCTTTTGCATGTATATGAAGTCCAACTCCTACAGAGAGAAAGAAACCATGTGCACATTATGATGTGTCATACTGTACGTAAAATGTCACATGGGATCAGCAAAATGATGCTGAGAAGTGAGGACCAAAAGCTGGGCTGACTGCCACATGACTAAAAGAGGGTTGGGAAGGGGAAAAGTATATGTGGGCGCTGACCTCTAAAGCAGCATCAAACCCTCTGGAAACAACTGCTCTGCATGCAACGTTGCGAATTCAAGAAAATACATTTGCTTAGGTTTAGGCAACAAACCACTTAGTTAGGTTTATGGAAAAACATCATAGCTTGGCTTAAAATGACTATGTTTATAAAGTGAAAATGAAACATAAAGTTGTAAACACGGGACACGAACAGCTGTTTGTAAAGTGAAAGTGAAACTTAACGTACACACAAAAACAAACAGCAAGTTGTTGGTGTCACACGGGACACAAACAGCGGTCACCTGGATGAAAGCCCTGCGTTTGTTGGACCCATCCTCCACCCCTCCCTCCCACCTATTTGTGTTTATTCGCTCTTTCAACTACATCATCACACTCCGCGACCACTTTCTCTGAGCGCCTAATATTGCTGCGGATGGGTTGACATCGGTGCTTCTCATACAGGTGTTAAAGGGTGCCTTGTGCGTTGGTATCATGCACCGAGGGGCGTGACAAAGCGTTGGTATTTGACGCCCTGGGAATGAGAACGGGATGGCAATTTACTATGCAGCAGCCAATTCTCCCATTTGAGAAGCTGGAATGATTAAATGTTTGGTATTTTTGTTTGAAAAATTACTTAAAATGTCACTAATTTTCTGTCCGTTGACTAATTGATTAATTAACTAATTGCTGCAGATCTACAATGAAGAAGCAGACACAAAAACTAAATGCCAATAACACACATCCATAGTACGGAGTACGTTGTACATAGGACTGAAGTTTGTTGCATCTGTAACCAAAGTACGTATATTGCCAAGAAGTGAAAATCAATAGTTTGTTCCATTGCAACATTGGCAAAATATTATAAAAATATATTTTTATATGTTATATTTATTGGGCTTGTATTCCAGGTTACTCTTAGTCCTAACACACACAGATAATCTGCAGTGCAAGAGCAGAGAGAACAGCAACGCACACAAATCAACACAGACATTTGAAGAGATCATAAACTTTACATGTGAACACGCGGCCTTGATCCGCGGGCAGCACGTGGCGCGGTAAAGCAGCCGCTTACCAATTACTGCGACCTGATGAACTCATAGGACACAGGGCTTTGTTCTGCACACACTATATTAATGACACGAGTACACAAGACAGATCAACAGCTGGACTTGCAGAATCAATAAAATATTCAGCCAACGGCTCTGCGCTCGGCTGAGCAGAGGAGCCGTCCTAGTTGCTTATTCAGAGGAGCAGCGGCTTGTTTGTCCATAATGAGCTTCCTCATTAAGGTGTGGGAGGACGGATGGGGAGGACGAGTGTGTGTGTGTCAGGGGCAACGTGTGTGTGTGTGTGTGGAGAGAGATGCTGCTGATAGGAGGGTTCGGTGTGTGTGTGATTGTGATGTGTATGTTCTGTATGTTGTGCAGTACGAGCAGCATTTGGTATCTAAAGAGTTTGGAGGTGATTAGAATGAGCACCGAGCCAAAACAACGGCCTCTGGAAATCACACTAACTAAATGATATAAATACATGTGATTAGTTTTGAGATGCAACAACGATTTTTGTTTAAAATTCATGTCTCTTTTTTTTCTGATTAATCTGTAAAATGTCAGAGGTAGTGAAAAATGCCTCTCACAGTTTCCCAGAGCCAACGATTTTCAAATTGATTGTTTTGTCTGACCAACTGTACAAATCCCCAAAACTAAGGTCCAAAACCATATACTCACCTTTAACTTTATTCAATTAAAAAATACACAAAATCATTGACAATTGATATTTTGTTGATCTACTATGTTATATGGATTTAGTTTTTGATACATCTCCTGAAGTGTCCTTATCTTGCGGTGTTTTTGTGATTGATGGGACTTAAACTCAAAGCTCACGATTTATGCGCGGTCCGATCGTCAGATTGCGAGTCGCCCGACGAAGCCGAAATTCGGTCTGACTCTAAAATGAGTCGTGCGGCTCAAAATTCGGGCCAGAAACGGGCTAAAATCGTACAGTGTATGTCGAGCTTTATGGCTTCTGTAACAACAACATTCTTCATTGGGATTCACACAACCCCTCTACACATTACGACATTTCAAATCAGAGAAGTTGAGGCACACGAACATGAACATAGAAGTGAAAGTTGCTGTCATTAAAGTAACATTCATTTTTGTCACCTCAACCTTGATCAGCCCTTTTTCTGTTACTCGAACTTGAATGTTAATTAGAATCTGGATTAAATTATAAATGCTACGACGGAAAACGATCGCTCATAATCAAACTCTTTGTTTCATCAAATCAATGCAACATCTGATCTTTGAATTCATCTTCCCTTTCCATCACTTCAATCAATGACTCACTCAATCCCTGACTTTTCCCCATTAAAATTTAATTGCGTTGATTTGTGTCATGTCCTTTTTCTGACTTCCACCCTTCTCACTCTCTTTGTTTACATGCATCTCTCTTTGTTTCACTGCCTCTACTGCCTAATTCTGTCTCCCCTCCCTCCCCCCTTTCCTCTCGTTCTGACAGTGAGTCTTTTGGGACGGTGTAGGGGGTGAGAGAAAACGCTGGGAGTCCGGCTGCGTGGAGGAATTGATCGTTAAGTGCTGGGAGGAGGAGGAGGGAATAACTGGGGCTACAGACGGAACTACTGCAACCCCGCTGGGGGAGCGCTGGGATTCCTGTCCAGTGCAGACAAAAACACACCTACTTAAACACCACTCTACATTCAAGGACAGGACATGAGTCTGGAACGTGGTCAGGATTAACAGTGATAACAGCAGAAGGATGAATCGAACAGGAATGGCCCTATTTATTCTTCCCTGTGCTAATATATAATGCAGGTTTACTTCAGTTTGGGGCCAGAAAAACACAACCACACTTCAAGGTCACAAACTATAGAGCAGTAATCCAAGGAGAAAGTTAGACATGTCTTACACGGCTACAAACAAGAAGGTCAGCGGTCAAACCATCGGGGGACAAGGCAGAATCCGCTCAAATCTCCAATCTCATGAAAGTAGGCTGGCGAGGTCTACAAGGGATTCCAGGGCTATCTATAGTGAGTGTGTAATGATAACCCACCATGCAATAAAGTCTCTATTCCAGGAGGTCTTACAGGACGGATTTCATAAGGGAAATTAGTCATTCTAACAACCACTTTATCTACTTCTGCTCTCTAAAGACTCTCTCTTTTTGCCTCAGCCACTTCCTCCTCCTCCTCTCAGGAGTCACTTCAACATGTGCAAAATTACATATTATTTTTTTTATATATATCCTCCGTTAAGCAAAGAAAAAAACATATTTATTCTGTATACCTCATCCCCGAGGCTTCAAATATTGCAGGTCCCTTCGGACAGTCTGTTGAGCAGTAAGCTCCTGTACATCTCCATCTGGCCCTTTAGAGAATTCCCTTACTGTATTCTCTAACTTTAAAAGGGGTTTACTTCTTATTTGTATCAGTTGTTGGATTCCTAAAACGAGCATATGCTGATCCATGTTCAGTCAACTTTGGAGCGGGATCTGGGAGTATATATATACAAACTCTCCTGCAACTGCAACGCCCCTCTTTGCCCTACCAACAAGTGCAGCTATAGCAAGAATCAGTTACACAACACACAGGCGTTAGAATTAATGAAGCCATCTTAATCAGCCGTGGGCATCAGAGAGTGACGCGAGTGTTGATGGACACCGTGTCTCTATTTCAGACACTCGCGTCAGCTGTTTCAGCCCTCTCTCTTGACACCGAGTGGCTCATTCATGAGCTCTGTGTTTTGTCCTGTGTTTACTTTGACAGATACGGATGCATGTGTGTTCTTAGGCAAGCTGTTCACATGCAACGTTCGTACCTATGAAAAGTAATGCACTGTAATTCTTATATACTGTATATACAACAAAATCAGTGCATATTTAATCCGCGTAATCGTGAACCAGGAAGTACCCAGGAGAGAGCTGTTGATTTATTTGTCACGTAACTTCCTTACTTAAGGTGAAGACGGAAGTTTATTTTGAAAAGACCGTATGCATGTAACGACAGGAAATGGACACGTGTGGCTGGATATTTGTAAGAAAACACAAAAAAAAAATTAGGAATAACATTTTGTAACATATCATACGAACCACTGTATAAAGATAGAGAAAATAAAATATATGTATTTTTTTTTTCAAAATAAAATATATGTATTTTTTTTTTTTTTCAAAATAAAATATATGTTTTTGTTTTTTTTCAAAATGATTTCAATGTATTTTTCCAACATATTCTCAACAACTTGTTTTTGAGGCTGACAAAATGAAATGCGGCATCTGAATTCACATCATTTAACTCAAATCATAATCCCACATGGGGCTCATTTTCTCACAAATATTTTCAACAATTTGAGCAAACAGCAAAGCTGTAGTCAGGAGGAGGAGGAGAGCTGTTTTTGTATGTTGAACTGAAGCACCATGGGGAAAATGGAAGCAAGAGAAGGAAGGAAATATTCAATCATGCTCATACGTTGTTTATATCTTGACAATTAAAACATATTTATGATTGGTATTTTAGACGGAAGACACGTGACGACATTTCAGTGCAAAGGTTGGAGATGGAAGTCAACACTTCTGCAGTTCTCTGACAGTTCTCAGGAAGCATGTCTGCTGAATCCCAGCCAGGTAATCCCAGAGGGAAGCAGCACAGGGGACGCTGGGACTTTCAAACTGACATGAGTCCATATGGGACTTTGTGTGCCACCTTGACAGGTCACAGCTCTGTTTTCTACTGCTGCCCAGAGGTGGATGTCAGGTGTTTACTTGGAAAAATCTCTCTAGATTCAGTACAGTATAAAAAATGTGTGTCAGCATATATAATACAACTTTGAGTAGTATTAATAATTCAACGCACTGAGAGTTCTTGTTAAATATCAAACAGAAAGAAATGGCTGCCGAGGACCACAAATTGAAAATCTATGTGTGAAAGCATGAGTGGTTTTCCTTTCCTGCTCTTTTTCTTCCTGTCAAACACTGATCTTGGTGTTATTTTGGTCTGCAGATCTGCCCACATACTGCAGGGCTCAATTAGCTACTGTGAAAGGAGGTCATTAAAAATGCTCAGACATTGGGAGGCCGGTCGTTGCCGCTTGGCATCCAAACCCTGACTCAGACACAGAGGAAAGATCTAACAAAAGAGGAAGGAAGAGCAAAGAGAAGGAAAAGAAAAAGGGAAGTGATAATCATAGCGAGCGTTGATTGATTTGTTTTTCCGTAACATGATGCACATCGTGACACAGCACCAACTTGCATCCAGTAGGCAGCAGGAGGATGATGGCATCGTTCTGCTTTGTGCATAGCCACAGATGCCCAGTCCAACCCTCAGGGCACAACAAAAACCCTACCAAAAAAATTGCCGTCCAGTGTGTGAAAAACTGTATTGCGGCACTTCTCTTCTTCTTTCCTGTTGCTTCTTTGTACTGTTGTCTCTAAGAAAAGCTTCAAATCCTCGAAACAAAATCCTCAAATTGAATAAGATGATTCAGTTTACTAAATGAGTTAGTCTTTTTTATTAGATTAACTTCTTCAATGAATACTACTCATCAGTTTCGTCAATGTAAAGTGATGACGTCTTGATGGATTTGCCATGCTTATGCGGATACATAATACAATCTATTTTTTTGTGACGACTTAATTAATTTACTATAATAGTGTTAGAGCCGAAATAATTTTTTTGTTATTGTGGTTGAGTAAATGTAATTTATAATGTTGTTAGATTGCTGCTAGACCGCCCCATTAATACAGGTGCGCGCCTTCTTTTGTGTGTGTCAAGCAGGCTTTTGACCTCAGTGAAAATGTTGTTTTTGAAAGGCTAAACGCCAACAAATATGGATTGAAGCAGAATATGATTAATGCTTAAATGATCTTTCTCTTTTCAATAAGTTTTGGACTTTACAACGCTTTGGAGTTATTAGAAATGTTTGGATAACACGAGTCAGAAACAATCCTATGCAGCCACCCCCGTGTGATCCCCGACCCCAGGTTGGGAACCACTGATCTACTACATCAAACCCAAAGAAGATTTGAATTGAAGGTCTCTTTTTGATTTCACTGAGATGAAAATACCAAATAAAAAATACCAAATTTGAAAACAGTACAAATGAGTGTCACATTTGTATACGAATATAAATATATAATGCTAATAATTCAGTAAAGTCGAGAGCATTGCAATAGTTTCCCCTTTCTGTCTGCTGACCCCCGGCTGTCTCATGACTCATCCTGTCCTTCTGATGTGATGATGTGATGCTGCATTAGCCTCACTGCTGTATGCTTGATGTCGTGTCCTGTCCTGTCCTCTACGCTGCATTACATCTGACTCTGGAGCGGTCCATTAGGTCTTACTGTCCCTCACATTATGTGTAATGTGAATCCAGCGGTGCACATCAGTTATCTGTCTGCATCTTAAGCGACCTGTTTTACACCTGTGATCCACTGACAACCCTCATTAAAACATCTTCCTACTGTGGGGAATAATGATCATCACATCTCTCTCTCAGCAGATCTGGGTCAACAACTTGTAGAGCAACATTTGAAAAATGTTATTTTTGCAACCGCAATCATAGTTATCATCACGTTAAACGTTTGAATATCATTGATGAGTACGACACTACAAGAAACACAAACAGTCATTTGATCAAGTAGGTTTAAAACAAATCCGAAGTCCATTTTATTATCGTATTATTTTGACGTAAAAACAAAAGTTAAAGCAGTGCAGAGCGGTGGCCGTGAACTATCCAGTGGGGCACGCTCACATGCATGAACAGACAGACACGCATGGATGGCTACAACAGCAATGCACAGACAAGCTCAGATTACATTATATGCAGAAGGAGTGTGACTTCATGCTCTGCTCAGGTAGACATTACTCCACTCAACGTATTCTCATACAACGGTTCGTATGATATACTGTATTACGAAGAATGGATTCCTCCTTTGTCATTTGTTTTCCTACGATTGTACAGCAACACATGTCAATTTCCGCTCGATCTTTTCAAACTAACACTTCCGTCTTCACAGGAAACAACTTCCTTAGGTTTAGGCAATAAAACAACTTAGTTATGCTTAGGAAAAGATTTTGGTTTCGCTTAAAATAACGTGAGAAGTGGCATTACTTAAGTACGTAAATTACGTGACAAATAAATCACGGTTGACTTCTGGTTTCACACGGGACACCAAAGCCGGTCTCCTGAGCAAAAGTCCAGTATTTTTTGACCGAACCATCCATCCCGACCTCCTCCCTACACGGTGTTTACCGCTCTTTATATTTCCTGGTTCACCATTACGTGAAATACACACAAACTGATTTTGTGGGATATACACACATTATAGTGCATTACTTTTCGTAGGTATAGCTACGAACAGTGTGTGAGACCAGCCTGTTCCACTATATCTTTACATAGCAAATAGTTGTTTGATGCTAGATTAATGCTCTGAATATCCTATAGAGCAGCTTTAAGAAAGAAAGAAAGAAAATGAGGGATTGTAATTTTTTAAAAGCGCCAAGCCTTCATGGATATTTGTCACCCAGTAATGTATCCTAATGACAATGATTGGAAGATGAGCATGAAAGGATAAATGAAAGCGGAAAAAACAATCCATTTTCCGAAAGCACTTGTAAAATGTGATCTATTCTGCCACAGTAATCTCTTAATACCTTTGTAAAAACCTGTACTCTGTGATATTAATGATGGCCCAGGGACATGAGCACTGATCCACACGAGCACGAGTTGTAATAGCGCCAGCTAATGAAGCTGAAAGGTGTCCGCATCAAACACGACTCCAACTCATTTCTCTGCAGTTTCACTTTGTGTCCTCCACTTTTTAGATTATATTAGCATTCATTAATGACCCGGGCCATACTGCAGCAGTCAGGGCCTCTTTTGTTCCCGCTGTGTGATGACTTTCATGCCGTCACCTTCGCTTTGATTAAAGATCAAATCAAAAAAACGTGCTTCTTCAATAAATTCACACTGGGTGAAAATATTGTCTTCGCCTGCGAGGGACGACTGATTCAGACAAATGAGAGCTGCTAAACGCGACAGAGATGGCGGACTCAAATGTCTCCGAGCTTCAAGTGTCTTTGGTGGAGCTGCTCGGCAGGAAGGTACCCTGGAGGGCTGTTTGACTGACTTATGGAGATTGATCTTCGTCAGACTGATACTTAGACAGAGAAGAGCAGATGAGACTTGGACTCGTATTGGGACTGGGGAATCACCACTTTATCACTGATCTATAATGGATCAAACCCCCCGAAGAAGAAGAAAAGAGGAAGAGGCAGGGTGGAAAGATGCATAAATGAGCCAGACATAGGCGGCGAAAGGGAGAAAGAAGACATAGAACACAGAAAAAAGGAGCATCATGATTGAAAGAGATTATTAAATTGTCCCTCTCAGAGTTAAAGGGCCATATAGGGGTTTGTATGTTTCAGGCAATGAACCTCAAATTGCAAATTCTGCCCTCAAGGCCAACTGTAAATTTTTTAGATTGATAACCTAGCTCCATTGGCTGCCAATTGTTTTAATACCCTATAAAATCAACTTGCAGGCTGGTGAAGCAACTGCAAGCAAGGACCATATTGAAAACTCATCTATTACCGTATTGGCCGGAATATAATTTCCTCTGAAAATTGCATTTGAAGAAGTGGGGGTTGTATTTTATTTGAGGATAGGGCTACACTATAAATCAAAATTGTATCAAAATCGAAAATATGGCCTACTGCAATTTTCAAATTGACGGATGAGGAGGAAATTGCAATATTTGTTAAAGGCAACATATCTGTCAAAATACCATTTTAAATTAAATATAGTTGCTGCAGAGATGTCCTGGCCTACATATCTTTGTTTGGTGCAGATCCCCGCAAAAATCACACCATAATCATTTCAATGTTTGATGAGAATAATGATGGAAAAATCATTCCCTCTAATATCGCAAATCACATCGCAATTGTAATATCAGTCAAAATAATCGCAATTAGATTTTTTTTTTCAAAATCGTGCAGCCCTATTTGGGGACTCAACGTATAGCAAAGCAGGTATTCTTTTTGAGAACCATTGGCTCCTCCAGCAGCTGATTACAGTATAGTGTTGTCAGTGGTTATAAGGCTCATAGATGTGGGTCAGTAAGGCACTTTCACTTTTGAAACATAGTAATTTTAAAGCAAAACACAATATCTTTTCCCAAAGTGGTTTTGTTGCCTAAACCTAAAGAAGCTGTTTTGTTGGTATTAAGTTTCGCTATAATTTGTATAATGCACTAGGCGTAGTAGGCCCCTACTGACCCACATCTATGAGGTTTATATCGAGCGGTAATGCATATATAATGGCCTGATAACAGTCGAATAGAGTGCAGCCCTACAGTGTTGTATTGTTTGTAGCTTTAATGTTGCTTGGCTAGCAATTTTCTTTAAGTCTGCTGCTATTGTGTCTGTTAGTAAGTGAGTCTTAAAGGTCTTTAGTTAGCTTAGTGTAACCTAAAGTCATCTTCCGTCATCTTTATTGCAAACACAGACCCGGAACCTAATCATCTGTCAGGCTGCCAAGAACTACCGCTGTAACAGAATTACACCATGAGAAAAGAGACAAAAAGTCAGAAAATTCATTCTGACAGTCTTCGCATCTGACAGGAGAGTGTGTGAGTATGTGAGTGTTAGACAGAGAAAAGGCTTCAATGACTAATTAGGACTGTCTTATATCCAGGCAAGTACAGGGTGTTTTAAAGTCAATGCGAAATTCAACAGCCAGATGCCAGAAATGACAGCCATGATTTATTTCATTATGAATTCATCTTTCGATTATTTTCCCGATTAGATTAATTAATTTTCGTCTGGAGAATTGTGAAAAAGTCCCTCACAACAGTCACATGTTGTCTATATATAATATAGTAATAATCCAAAACCAAAAGATATTGAATTTACAATTATAGAAATCTGAGAAAAGCACAAAAGCATGACAGTTAAACCTGCAGTAGGCAGAATGTTTTTGGCATCACTGGGCAAAAATTCCACGATAACCATTCAGCATATTGTAATTCAAGTGTTCTGAGAGAAAACTAGACTTCTGCACCTCCTCATGGCTTTTCAGGTTTTAAAAAAAATTGTTCCTATTGGCTGTTCATTCAACGGAGACAGCTGTAAATCACTCGCAAACTCCGATCAAACGGTCAAACTAGGCAGCGCTGATCAAATATCTATTACTCTAATGCCTAAAGTTTGCTCCGGCTGGTGGGCGGTGCTTGGCATTTCCTCAGCTGATCTAAGCATGGCTGCCGGGTCACAAACTTTCTCATTTTACAGCTAAACAGTAGACTACAAGATGTTTCCGAAAACATTTGAGGAGAGAAATAGGCATTACAGTAACAGAATATTGATTCATATTTGATCAGCGCTGCCTAGTTTGAACGTTTGACCGGAGTTTGCGAGTGATTGACAGCTGCTCAGAGACGGCAAGGCTCCAGCTCGGCTCTGATTGGTTGTTTTCCTCTGTGAAATCTTGCAGATGAGCACCAGAGGACACTGGAGGCACATGATTTCTTTCATATTACCTGTCTCATGCACTACTGTCAGGATATAGTGACCGTTTTATAAAAATAACTTTTTTTAAATCATATTTGCTTCGTTTCTACCCACTGCTGCTTTAAGAAGCCGGAAACAAATTAATTATCCGACTGATCTTTTCAGCACTACATCCGTGAGCAGTATATTTGGATATTCAGATCTAATAGATGGTAAGAAAGCATTGTGACCAACTTTGTAAAAAAAAAATTCTGAATGCAATAAAATGAACTCTTGTATGCTGGAGTGTCCTTGAAGCCATCAACAGGGAAAGGTTTCAAGCAGTCCCTGCTTGAGCAACAATAATGTATTTCTGATTAAAATGACGACACCTCCTACACTTCCTGAATTTAGATGACATATTATTAACCCCAGGTGTGTGATGAAAGCAGCAAACTCATTCATAAGCCACCAACCATTCAACAACGAGTAGGCATATGGCACTACAATGTTGCTACTGTCTGGTATAATATCACTGAATGTGCTTGTTCAGCTGTGTATTGAACAAAGATGATACGCGTCTCGAATGAGGATGACATGGTAGGTTTTGATGCGTTTCCTCCACCGCACGGCGCATTGATTAACATTCATCTCTGTGTGAGCGAGTGGAGGCAGGCAGCAGACGGCTTGCACTGCATCTCACACACCCTCAGCGATCAATCCGGCCATAAGCTGACGGACGGGAGAGAAAAACACAGCAATGGAGGAGGCTGAAAGTTAAATTGCTGACTGAGAGGGTGAGAGAGAAGATGATAAGCCACTACAGTAAATGGAAAAAGGGGAGAGAAAGATGGGTGAGAGAGACAAAACTAGATTGTGGAATAGAAAAGTTTAAAAACTGTAGAGGCAGGCCTGCAGAGAAGCAGCAGGCTGGCCACTCCATTAGCGCCTGTACTGAAGCACTAATGGTTGAGAAGATGGCATCTAGCACACCTTCACACCAGGCGAAATGTGCTGCTGTTACTGAGGAAGATTACAGACTTCACGTTGCAGATGGTGCATTTAAAACAGAGAGCAGCGTCGGCATAGAATTAAACTTACAATCAAATTTAGCATAAGAGCCGACTGGAGCCGTTACGAAGCAGATCAAACATGGCTTTCCACCTTTTGAGATTTAACTGCCGCTGTTTTAATCGCTTTAACCTCGTCGCGCCCTCTTCTTCTGCAGTGGTTTAAGTGACACCCAACTGGTGTTCAACTCCTAGTATTTGCATAACGGTAGTGGGTGGAAACGCACATTAATTCACATTTTCTTTTGATGATTTTCTGAAAATTTGGTTTAAATTGTTGCTACATTAGAATGGAAACCTGACTACAGAGATGGGGGAAATGAAATTATCGTTTAATTTGGGATGAGGGCGCACATTTTGGAGTAATCATGGGAATCGTACTGTACTTTTGCTTAAGTAAAGGATCAGAATACGTCTTCCTTACTTCCCACTTACGTTTTGTTTTACTTACCAGCTTTCTACATACACCAACTAAAGGATGTGACACTCAACGCTCACAGCTCGCATCTAATCACACTAAACATTTAACCCCGTCAAAATTTGAACGGACATATTCAATACGTACACCATAGCGTACAACAACTGAACCAAGACGGTAAACTTTATTACTCCTTTCAATCTTGACAAAGGCAACGCAGACCAGATCCCATCCTTCCATTCTTACCTTTCACAATAAAAGCCTCAGACATACAGTATGCACTGCATAAAGGACTGTTAACTAGAGGCAAATTCACTCAGAGTATTTCACTAAAAGGAAACTAAAATAGCTTACAGTTTACAACAATTTACCTCAGACTGCCGGATGCTGCTTGATCCTCTGCCAGCGCGAATCTTTTCAAACCTTTTATTGAAAAAGTGTTGCAACTGTAGCAAATTTGCATCGATACGGGTTTGAATAGTTTGGATATAAAATATTCGCAGGCGAGTATTTCACATTTCCGAGTCATTTATTCAACACATTCTCACTCCCGACTCATTTAATACCGCCGCTTGTTCGGAGCATCTCGGCATCGGAGACCAACACACAGCATACAACTGTTCTGTCACTTTTGGACGGACCAGGGACGGGAGTGTCTATATGTGCTTGTTAAGTGCATAGTGTCCTTTCAAAATACAATTTTCACAGGAAGTTTAGGCAACACAACCACTTAGTTAGGGTTAGGAAACGGTCGTGGTTGACGTTAACTTCACTGACTAGCGACTCACAAAGCTATATCGACGAGTCATGTAACTAAAGACTGACGTGACAAAATAAGTCAACGTTACTTTTAGTTTCACACAGGACACAAACACCGGTCTCCTGGTTGAAAGTCTTCTGTTTGTTTGGTGTGTAAAGGCCTTAATGGTTTTGGAAGAAGACAACAATCACATATGTAATGTTCAAGTGTCAACTTATCTTTCCACGTGGTGTTGTAGAGATGCACCTACAGTATTATATTCATTATCATTTCATCCGTTTCCAAATTGAGTGATTCATCTTTAAGTCTTTAAATTGTCAGAAAAAACAAGTGCAAGTTGAATAAAAAGCAGATGTTTACATTTTTAATGATTAGTGGCAAACATCAAATATTGGGGGGAATCCACAAGCAAGCATGAAGGCATAACCGTCTTCTGCTCCCGTGTGTCTATGTTGTTATCTCAGCTGCTTAATCATCCCATTCTCTCTGTGTAACGGCACTCTCTCTGCTTTTCATCTTTGTTTCATCTCACTTTCCAGTCTCACAGCTAACATTCATCAAACATAGATGGCCTATTTTATGCTCCATCATTAGTTTGACTTTACTCCCCTCTATCTTTGTTCCCGCTCTCTTCCTCTTCCTCTCCTCTCTCATCTCTCACCGTCTAACCAAAAAAAAGCTTCTGACACTCGATTTGACTTGATTTAGGCGAACACGACGGGGCCAGGGACAGACAGCACGGAGAGCGGTAGTCGCATTTCCACGTTGCTGTGAATCCATTATTGGTACATTCAATTAACGCGGTGCGGAGAGAGAGAGAGCACCGTCGCGCAATAACATCGCTCGGTAATTAATGGAGTCATTATTTTAGAAGATAGTTGTCACCGCAGCTGCAGATTGGTGGGTTTGTGCTCATTTTCAGTCGCCATGGTGATTAACATCTGAGGAACATGATCGTTTGACTTTGCATATGACTTGTGTCTTAATTAATGAGCCTAAACTGACAGCATCCTAAAGGTATAACCATTATTTTGCATAAATGCATTACCCAGACAGCCAGTTGAAATGATGCATTTAGAAATAGATTTACTTTAAACCACAGTGCATGACTAAAACGCTGAAAAATGTATCCACGAGCTATTTGTTTCCGGGACAGCCTTTCAGGTGTGTGTGTGTGTGTGTGTGTGTGTGTGTGTGTGTGTGTGTGTGTGTGTGTGTGTGAGGCATATAGAGTAGTATTTTTCTTCCAGACTAGGCCATGTGTCAAGTCAGAGGAGGGATTATGCTTGCTATTTCTGACACGGTATCATATCTCAGGTCATGAAAAACTGAGGAACTGAGTCCCCGGCGTATCATAACATAGAGCCAGGAACAAATTGGCCACGCTCAAAGTTTCCTGCTCACTTCATCGACCTCTTACAGCATCGAAAAGTCTCCGCTCTCAATCAGGATCAGGTTTATATATCACAGATCAAATTGTACAGGTCCTTTACTGGCTGTGTGTGTGTTTAATTGGATAAATAGTTCCCAGTCACTGACTCCTAAAGGATTTGTCAGGAAAAAGAAATGCGTGTCTACTTGTGTTGGGGTGAAATCTGAGGAAGTTAAAGAGCACAAGGGAAATTAATTTGGAGTTTGCACGGTGGCTGATTAGATCTTCCTGATTATCAGGACAACATAAAGTCCGTGCCAGAGCTGAGCTGGTCCAGCTGAGTGCCTCTTGACATTATCGGCTTTGTAACGGCTGGTTAGCTTTACGGTTAATGGTAGACAATACAGCCCTACACTGGCTCACCCCGAAAAACACTCACAATATGCTTATTCCCTCCTCTAAACACCAAATCCAACTGCCTTTAAAAAATACTGGGAACAAGAAGAGTAAGTGCAGTTTGTTTTACTCCTCTCACAACTGCTGTCTGTTTTCCCCATCAAACACCTTGTGTCCGCTGCGGACTTGTACCGGTCACGCAGTTCCTTGCACACTACAATTGAGGGTCTGCGTCGGTCTGGCATTCCACGCATGCGCCTTTCCCGATCCACACTCCATTCCAGTTGGTGGTGGTAATGCAGCATAACGTTGTTTGCCGGGAGTCCAACACAGTTTGGCTGTCTTTGTATTCCTTTAAAGGCAAATTATATAAATGTGGGTAGCGTTAGGGATGCACCGATACCGATATCGGCTCAGATATCGGGCCGATACTGACTCAAATAGCTGGATTGGGTATCGGTGACAATGGGGCCGATCTATTCAATTAAGTTCTATGCTTTTATAATAAAAACATAATATACTGTAAATTGAATTCCTGTTTTTTTGCTGCATTAAAAAAGGTTTACACTTGGATTGTAATTTAGTTTATTAAGTTTAAGTCAAGCCTGTTGTTGCCTTACACATAAAAAAATGATCCCCGTCACTTCCACACAGTGAGGCCTTTATCTCGGCAGTAACGCTTTATGGGTTCCTTTAAGACCTCCAAAATAAAAATTTGTCTTCACTGTGCTGTAAAAATACTAAAATGTTGATTAGATTGTCTTTATAGCTGCAGTACAACAGCTGCAACATTGCTCTGTTTGGTCTATTCAGATTATGTCTTTATTGTTTGTCTTACTTGAAGCTATGTCTACTGTATCCTCTTCTCCAGCTATATTCTATTACATTATCATTAATGGCGTACTGTTGCGCTGCTTTGCTAATCTTCAAAGCAGTGGTTTCACGTTATAGAGAGCTTAAAGCCCTGAATGCGATAAACATAATCTCCCAAAACATGCCATTGACTAAGGCCATTAGTGATACAGTGTGACACTTTTATGGCTTGCTGTTTATTATTTAGTTTTTTTTCTCTCTCTCTGTGTCCTATACACAAACACACAATGTCGTTACACAATTATCGAAACATTCGCCGACACACACAAACTCAACGCTCCATTAGCATCATCGCATGCACACAAAACACCCTCTCCTTCTTAAACAAGCGTGCAACAAAGCAAATAACCCCAGCAAATCAATTAAAGCGTGCTGCGTGTGTGTAACTGTGTGTGTTTTGAGCATCTCTGGTGCGTGTTTGTCTTATTGCTGTATTACTCTAATAGGTCACAGAGATTATTCCGCTATTACAGCTCATTTAGACGGTCATTTATGTGTTAATCCTGAGTCAACAACACGAGACCGAGCAGGCGGTCGATGGGCAGGAGGCAGCGGAGGAGAAACCCTGTAGTTGACTAGTATCACGGAGGTTGTAGACATAAATGCTGCAGACATTTAACTTTCTGTGAACCTGTTTCTGTATAGCTGCCGGCCTCCCTAAAGGAGCGAGATACAAACTTTTCAGAGCCACCTTTCAAGCCTATAGGGAGAATGTTTGACACTCAAAGCTGAGGTTTTGGTTAGAGCATTTAACATCAGAGATGTGACAACTTATGAAAAATGAGATCTCTGTAAATAAGCAGCTCTCACGGTTCTCAGCGGGCATACACGACCTTCTTCAGTGCAGATTAGAGGGCTGGCGCCACAGCAGATAACTGTCAGGTTTATGTATGCCCCATGTGTGACAAAGGAGGCTCATTTAGACTTGCACAAAGTAGGTTAAGAACTGATGAGGCCCGAGGCCCTGTTGTGAGTCACCTGGCCTGCAATCATGGCACTGTCGGCTTAGAGAAAACACCATTTTGGCTCCAGTCCCGTATGAGCGCAACCATTAGAAACCAGCTGTTGACAAACAGCCGTCACTGCTCGTGGCATGATGATGGCACATTAAGGCCTCTGGGAAAAGACAGGATGAGAGATGGCCATCATAGTGATGGGGGCGACAAGGGCACGGTGGATCCCACAACCCATAGTGTGCCAGCTTGTTTCCCTGGAGATAGCAGACCAAGTGTAGTGGAACTTTGTACTTGCGCCCTGACAAGGGCATTTCCCGAGTGGGGTCATATCCTGCTGTATAGCTGGGGCACTACCGCAGTTTTCCCAGACATAACTAGGGCACAGTGTGTTCAAAGAAACATGAACATCTGTAAAAGATACGATATGGCGATGGAGGTACAGGAATCCGATGGGAAAAGCTCATGGATGTATTATAAGAACTGGATACCGAACGCCAAGATGCCGCCTATTCATTCCAATGAGAATATCTCGCCTGGAGCATACGGCAAAAAAAGTTTTCTAGCTTCTGGGTTTACTTCCGGTGTATGCGGCCCACTGAATATGCGCAGTAGTGTTTCTCGCGAGTTCCTGCTCGACCCATAGACTTTACATTGTGGTGAAAGAAAATGGAAACAAGGCTGAGCGGCGGCACCGTATCCAGGCCTTATTATACATCCATGGAAAAGCTATGACACACAAAGAAGGTATAATATGATGATGCATTGTACATGGGATGAGTTTAAAGGGACTGTATGTACCTTGTTACAGGTATGAATATTTTTGTGTCGCCATTGTGTGAACATGTTGTAACCTAACCCTAAAAAATGAAACCTTCCTTTCTGGGTTTCCTCTATTGGCCTGTAGACTGCTTTTTATGTGACAAATCTGGGCCGGTTTATCCAGGAAAATCCAATGGATGCAACGTCATGCACGTTTGCGAGTGCCTTAGACCAGCCCCCACCATAACTCAGACTCCAACACACCACTCCACTCGACGGAAGCACAAACAAAGTTATATCTATTGTGTGTCGGTCATTGTAGGAAATGATACCGAGCCCTAACTATATAGTATGTCGATGTAATGTAGTAGTGCAACTGCCTGCACTTCAAAAGAAACAGGTCGTCTTCATTTACCCTTTCTCATATATAGGATAAACGCTGCAGTTCCAAGAAAGCCTAAGAAGTTTGCTCTTCTGTTCATTTTCATCTTGTACGAAGCGTATTCATGCATTATGAATGAATTCTAACACATTTTAAGAAGCGTGTTAAACAATCAGTAGCTGTGATATTAGTGTGAAAAAAAATGAGTAAAAATGGACTAAAATATCTAACCAGAGGTAAAGTCTTCTAATAATGCCTCGATGGCACGTCTTGACCGCGACAAAGAAGATTGATCTAACAGGTTCTTTTCTTGGGGCTGCGAATTACAGCCTGTCATTGATTTCCACTTTATGGCCCTGCACAGACGACGGCTCCTTTTCTCAGGGACAAAGAAAATATATAAAGAAAATAAACGAAAACAAATGCTGCCACTGTGTTGTGCTTAAGCCCGAGGTTATCACTTCACAGGGAGATATTTCTATTCATCCTTACCCGGGAGGAGCGTCACAAATCACAATCTCACAGGCGGCAAACAAATAAAGAGCCAACGCAAATTCATTCATGCGCACACACGCACGCAGATAGGAGGGCCGTGGCTCCGTGTCCCCATAATCTCCGAGATCCCAGGGTGTCCAATCTAATCAGTATTTAAGTGATGGACTTAATAAACATGCCTCTGAAGCCCACAAGAGCTGATGGTTCTATGGAGGACAAAAGGGGGTTCGGAGCTGTCTCAGGCCCAAACTGTTTGATGTGACACACTGAAGTAAATGACACATATCACAGAAGAGGGGAGTTCAAGAGACAATTTGGGGTTATAGGAGATTGAACCAAAGACTTCCCATTCACAAAAGACTTCCTATTTATAAGTAGAATACTGAGGTAATAAAAAAATATGATGTCAAGACATATTATGTCAAGGCATTTTTCAATATCTGTCCTTCTCGAAAGAGCTAGAGGCTAATTGTAGTTCAAATTGTGGAAGTGGAACGATGTATTAATGTGGGCACAATAAAATGACATAATTCAGAACAGTCTAAGCCATGTATGGAAAATGTTATCCCTAATTTTAGGGCTCTACAGCCTTTGTTAGTCTCCCAAAAGGACACGTACATGGACAGCCACAAGGTCAAAACAATCAGTACCAGTGGGCAACTTGCATTTTCTCTAATAGCCAGCAGGGGGCGACTCATCTGGTTGCGAAAAAAGAAGTCTGATTGTATAGAAGTCTATGAGAAAAGGACCCTACTTCTCACTTGATTTATTACCTCAGTAAACATTGTAAACATGAGTTTATGGTCTCAATCGCTAGTTTCAAGTCTTCTTCAATACAGCATGATGTTCATTTAGTAAATTATGGTCCCATTTAAAGTCAAATAGACCATAAAGCAGGATATACTTTAGGGCGTGGCTACCTTGTGATTGACAGGTCGCTACCACGGCGTTGTTTGAACGACAAACAAAAGAAGCTAAACTACAGCTTGTGATATCATCCTACTGTATAGAGAATTCATTTTGAACAAAGGGACAATAATCCTTCAGACTCTATGTGTATTGGAGGATATATGGAAGTTGTGATGTCCAAAGTCCCAGGCAAAAAGTGAGTGTTAGTAGTCACAAGGGCCACAGTGCTAGTGAAATTAGCTGTCCCAAATACTAATAAAAAGTTGCTTAAAACACGCAGTGAAAATTAATATTAAAGCTTAAAAGAACGAACTATAAAGATAAACCTGGCGATGGCAAAAAAAAAAAAGGATAATGCTATAACGTAACAATATCACTCGTTTCTGTTTTTCCTATTTGAGTGATTGCAACGGCATCCTGGTTCCCTGATTATCCGTCTGGAATCAGTAGACAAATGCACAGCTGCACATATGTGATGAGAGAAAAAGACATGCATAATGAGAGCGGGAGACGGCATGAGCATGAGAATAAGCATGATCGTTTACGTGCATTGTTTTGTGTTACTGAACCCGACTGTGCATACAAGCGTGTACATGTCTTTGTGTTGAATATGCAAGAGCATGCATCCGTACATCACTATGTGTGCGTGTCTTTATGTGAAGCTGTGTGAGCCCGTATGGGGAGTCTCATCAGATGGAGCATGTTGTCCAGAGGGCAGAACACCACTGAGACGCCTGTCACTCCACACTGTCGTCCTTTGCTTCTGCTGTGAAAACGAGCCTGACAGAACAACCACTACAGTTTCCACCTCTCAGAGAATTCTTGTCTCAGCTTTAGGCTACAGTCAGACCTCTTCCAAACCTGGCCTGCTCTAACCTTCCTCAGAGCAGAGCCCAGCTGATGAATTGTTGGACATGTTAAAGACAGCTAAATTAGGATCTGTAACTGGCAATTTAAGGAGGCTGGTGTTAGCTGACATATCTGACAGTTCACTGTCAACCCGAGAGGGCCTTGCTTTAATCACCACCAGTCTCTCCTTGTGTTGAGCGACCTCAGAGACTTGCACCCGCTGAGGGTGGGTGGCACTGAGGATCCCTGAAGGTTTATCCTCTGTGGTCTGCTCGAGAAAGACTGACAGGCTGTGAGAAGGGCATCTATTTCTGGTGTGTTGGGGTATCGAAGTCAAGTATCAGCACAAACACATGCATTGATATCAAAATCTTTGCTTTTCTTTTGTATAATTAAAGTTAAATTTTTAGCCACACTAGCGGCATGGCTCTATGAATGCCACTGTCATTGAAATCACTGTCACTGAATTATCTCAACAACTACTGGACTGATTGACATTCATGGTTCCCAGGTGACACATCTAAATGACTTTGGTGATCCCCTGACTTTCCCTCAAGCACGATCATGATGTCGGCATTTGTGGTAATATTTGGGAGTGTATTGGAGGATATGTGGAGTAACAGTTGGTGTTGTCTCAACAACTATTGTAAGGAAAGCTTTGACATTTGGTACAGACATTCATGCTCCCGTTGGGATGAATTGTAATAACTAATAAAGGGATTCCTTGACTTTTCATTTATCACTATCATCTGGTCAAATTTTAATTTGTCAGATATTTTCGTTTGTGACCAAATACCTGCAAAAGTAATGACGCATCAGCCCCAGCTGTACTTGCTCTACGTATAATCAGGCGGCAACCTCCAGGGTCTGAAAAGTGAAGCCAATGCTAAAGGGTCTTAAACTTGCATTCTCTCTGATAGCCAGCAGGGGGCGACTCCTCTGGTTGCAAAAAGAAGTCTGATTGTATAAAAGTCTATGAGAAAATGAGCCTACTTCTCACTTGATTAATTACCTCAGCAAACATTGTAAACATGAGTTTATGGTCTCAATCACTAGTTTCAAGTCTTCTTCAATACAGCATGATGTTCATTTGGTAAATTATGGTCCCATTTAGAGTCAAATAGACCATAAAGCAGGGTACGCTTTAGGGCGCGGCTACCTTGTGATTGACAGGTCCCTACCACGGCGTTGACATTTTCAGAGTTTGGTTGTACTTAGCTCCACACTTTTGTGTCACTTCTGGTTGCAAAAAACCAAGATGGCGATTGACAAAATGCCCAACTCAAGGCTTCAAAACAGCCGTCCACAAACCAATGGGTGACATCACAGTGACTATGTCCACTTCTTATACACAGTCTATGCGTGCAATTTGTGCTAATTAGCATGCTAACATGGGAAATGAATATGGAGAATAGAGTAACATTATATCCTCTAAACATTAGCTTGTTAGCATTGACATTGTGAGCATATTAGCACGCTGACATTAGCATTTAGCACCACTATGCCTAAGTACGGCCTCACAGAGCTGCTAGAATGGCTGTAGACTCTTTGTCTTGTTGCTAGTTAAAAAAAAATGAAATAGAACATTGGCTATTGTCTTCATTATACTTTAACATGTTTGTTTGTGTTTCTACAAATGAACAAGTTAGTTATAAATGAAATACTCAAATGTATAACTATGTTATTTTTAATAAAAAATATATTTATTTTGCTTTAAATGCATTGTTACATTAAGATCATTTTTAGATCATATTATTTTAGTAAAATTACATACTATTTAGTATGTAGGTTAGTCTATAATGTCCCATGTACAAATGGAAAATGGTTGTAGCATTTCCGTGCATGGCCATGCCTAAATATAGAAAATTATAATTTACTAAAATATATAAATAAAGTATACCTAATTGAAAGAACTCAGGAGCGGCTTTAAAAATGTGTAATTAACTAATAATCATCATGACTACATTACCAACACGGTGACAGTAGAAAGTGAGAACAAATCATTTTGGGCTCTCATTAAAAAGGCCCACCTGCCAGCCTGTGATTAGCATTATGTGTGCTAATTGTCTGGTGCTGCAGGTAAATACAGCAGCGTGGCCTTTGCCATCCGCCTCTCGTCTCATTATCCCGCAGAATTAGAGGGGCCAATTACAGGGCATTACCTTGACAGCAGGACAGTCAAATCCCCACCACTGTTAGATTACACATAAAGCTGCCGCCCAGCTAGCTTCAAAGGACACAAAGAGGAGGGTAGATAGAGGTTAGATGACCCGAGCCCAGCTAGCTTTGTTAAGCATACAATCACATTTGTTGAACATCTAAACTGATGAAAGGACTATTTGTGTACGGGGGTAAATTAGCTCTCCTGGATAAAGGGCTGTAAATATGACAGCTATTGATATCTTAACTTTAGTAGCCTCGCAGGAGAAAGTAGAGGGGAAACAAGCAGAGGATGAGTACATGGATTTGTCTTCTAATGAGCCTCCTGATTCACAGATGAAGCCCACGCTTCACTACAGCAGGGAGTAAGAAATGTTTTGCAGCTTGCTGGATCAAATCTGACCAGAGATGAACACACACACACAGACACAAAAAAAAAAAAAAAAAAGACGCTGATGATGGGAGAGGTCACTCATGGTGACCGAGCTCTTCATTAAATCACCAGTTCCAGGAATAGATGGAGTGGGGGGAGGTGAACAAAGGATGGAGATGGAGGCAGAGAGGAGAGAGACATAGAGTAGTCATGTCCCCTGGGAGCAGTATTAACAGACAGATGAGACGAACAAAGAAAAAACATGGCAGTTCTGGTCAGGTGAGGTCATGATGAGGACAACAAAGACATCCTCAGGCGTGACACTGATGTCTATTTCAAAGTCTAGCTTCAACATTGACTGTAATCTAACCTTTGACCTATGTGCTCAGAAACTTAAAGGGTGGCTACGTGACATTTTGGCTTTAATACAGTTTGATTTCACCCTGTTTTATTGTTCTTAAATACATTATTTTATCAGATCACACATTTTTTTAATAATATAATATTGGCTTAAGAGCTTATTAATCATATTTGGAGAAATGTTGCATTAAATTATATACAGTAGGGTATTGCTAAGTGCCTATAAAAAATACTTTTTATTGTTTCTTTTTCAGCCAGATGGTTTAAGATACTTTTTTTTCTTCTTGGATGCACATCCTGGTTCAGTCACAGTGAGCAGTTAAGTCCATCTAGCTTTGGCAACATTGATTTTTTTTTATTTCTTTTTTATGTGGCAGATTTACAATCTAAGCTTAAGTGCATGTATCAAAAACTATATGTGCTTTATTGGAGACATTTGTAGCCACTCTCAGTGCTGGCAGTAGATGTGTCACATGTAGTTGAAGTAATCAATACGGCGCATTGGGGGAAATTTTAAATCCAAACCCTGAGTGCTCTGTACATTACTGTAAGTCTCAGCTGTCACCCCGGTAATGCTACTGTAGGTGAGCAGAAACCACAGAGACTGCTGACCGTATTTAGTGAGGGGAGTCAGTCTGTTGTATCAACGTAGAGCAGTGCAACATAGACACTGTGTATGTGAACAAGTAAACACTGCCTTTTCCACCAACCTCCCAATCATAGCCTGTATATAAAGATGGACGACATGAGAGCTCCCCAAAAGTGAAGCCAAAACGTCTCAATCACCCCCTGGTTCCTGGCTGCAGTGTAGGTCATAAATCCCGCCCCCTCCCATGTCAGCGGATGGGACCTGTGCCAAACTAAAAAGTCACACGTCAAATACATTTTTCCCAAAGATGGTTTCTGTCATTTTAGGTAGTTCTTATCACACTGATGTATGTTCAGGTGTTCATTTTTCTTCTAAGTTTGGTTTTTATTAGTTATTTGATGTTATATATAAAGGGGGTGAGACGTCATGATTGACAGCTGTGATTGACAGCGGCTGAGTGAAGTAGTTGTGCTGCTGGAGGCTCTGGAATTTACAAGTCTGTGTAATAGAACATGACACTTTGATCATAAATGTAGTTTTAGAGATAGTATGGTTACCTGTTCTGCATTTCTAGCCGAGCAGATATTGCGGTGCTAACGTAGCAGCCAGGTGGCTCACGCTAACAATCTGCGGCCATGCTCGGCTTGTGATTGGCTCGGGTGGGAGCTCGATACAGCGGCTCCAGCGCCCGATCAATATTGCACAGACTCTGGCTCCAAATTACGTATCCGGGATATTTTGGCTTCACTTTTGTACAGTAGGAGGAAGTGGAGATGCATCGTCCATCTATATAAGAATAAGACCTGTGACCATGGTAACAGTACACAACAAATATTGCAACAGTTGCAGCCTCAAAATGATTAGAAGATATAAAAATTACAAATGCATAAACTAAACTTTCACCAATGATAAAATGTCTTTAGTTTCAGTTGACTAAATTTAGACTAAAACTAACAAAAACTCTCATGGCTAAAATTTGACTGGAGCTGATAAAGGTTTTCGTCAGATGGACTGAACATGCACGTACAGACTCTTAGTGTGCACCGAGTGGCTGAGCTTACAGAGGCCAGCTAGGCTGTCCTGTCCTCAGTGTAATCATAGAGCTGGGGTCACAATATGAATCTGCCTTTTCTCTTTATACTAGATCACATTACCCCTACTTGTGTACTCATTTCAGTGCTTGTAAAAAGCTATGACATCTATCTTGTGCAAGTCAATATGGATTTTTCTAAAAATAAATAAAAAAAGTAACAATAGACAACAGCATTACAAATTGCATTGCTTGGCTGGGAAGACTATTACTGCCACGACATGAGTGCACACGTGTGCGCCCTGCATAACAATGCCTCTCTGTGCTCAGCTGCAGTCATATTTGTATTGTACTGTCAGATTTTTATCAGTGATCTATGACTCGCTTCAGATGCATCCTCTCTAGCATTTTAAAAAATCCCACAGCCTGCTTTCCTCCCTGTCTGTCCACCGTCACGGACCAGTGGTGCCAAAAATGACCTCTGATCCATCCTGATATAAACATACCCTGCCTTTTTTTTTTATATTATTTTAATTTTTTGTCTAATTTCACTGAGTTAAGTTAATCTGCTGCGGGCAGATAAAGTTATATCGTCATGGATCAAGCACTGACAGAGGATGTGGCCCGTGCCTATCAAGGTGCTTGTGTGTTTTTTAGGGGGGGGGTGGGAGTCTTGCTGCCTGCCTGTCAGCCCCTGATAAATGATTCCATGTGAAATATCTCCATTAAATCTGCCTTTATCAGGGATAGAAGCCCCGCTCAGCCCCGCCATTAGCATTGCAATTTATGGGACAGCTCCCAGGCTCAACGAATCAATTCCCAAGTGTACCTGGCCAATTCAGGCCAGATTAGTTGAAATTAGGCGGGGCAGCTTTTAATAATGCTTCCGATGATTACTGCAGCATTGAGATATCTTTGCTTTTTCGCTCCGTTTCACACACTCTGCAGCTCCTTTGTAGCTTGTAAAACCAATGTCCCGCTGTGGCATTTTCTTTGCTTTTTATTGTTTGTGGTGTTTCAGAGCACAATAGATTCAAAGCTGCCACTGATGCTGCTATGTCAGCATTGCAGATAAGAGAATATTGCCCTTATAAAAATGCTTTCAATGAGAACCCAGGGGTAACATTGTTGAAATGGACTCAGTGATTTCTGGCACCACTATGTTGTTTTTTCAGTTTTCTGAAAAGCTATCAGACAAGGTTTTTGTTTTTGTGACGAGCTGTTTGAGCCCTGCCAGCTCCCATTCACAATAGGGTTAGATGTTGACAGAAAGAAACCTACAGTCTGTGCCACCTCCACGAGAGAAAACAACCCAAAGCTTTTTTTTGTTGATTTTGAATTCATTTGTGTCAAGAACAACCCACCGGAGACCTCATCTATTGGTGAGTGTGGCTTTGATTCTCTCTGACATGCATACATGTGTTTTGACTCAGACGCACAGAGGATGTGGGTTCTTCTTTTAGTTTCTCCTGCTCTTGTTTGGCCTTGTCTCACCTCGTCTGCACCTCTCTCTCTGCCTTTTGAATCTCCCTGCTCCTCTCTGGCTAGATGACATTAAGCTGAGGGTGTGAATGGCATTTGTGAGAAATCAGACATTAAAGCGGCAGTAGGCAGTTTGACACCATGGGCAAAAATTCCATAATAACCTTTCAGCATATTGTAATTCAAGTGTTCTGAGAGACAACTAGACTTCTACACCTCCTCTTGGTTCTGTTTTCAGGCTTTAAAAAATCTCCTGACGGGAGACTCTCAGAGAGAGAGCGTTCCTATTGGCTGCTCATTCAACGAAGGCAGCAAGTTTACGAGTGATTGACAGCTGCTCAGAGACGGCAAGGCTCCAGCTCGGCTCTGATTGTTTTTTTTCCTCCGGTCTGTGAAATCTTGCAGATGCCATTAGGAGCACCAGAGGACACAGAGGCACATATTTTTGTTTCTGTCTCATGCACTACTGTCAGGATATAGTGACCATTTTTTAATCATATTTGCTCCAACCTGCCTACTGCTGCTTTAATGTAGTTCTGGAAGAGCAGCCAGATATGTTATGGTGAAGCTTGTGCACCTGCTGAGTTGATCCACTGCAACCTACTACATATATGCACAAGAAAATAAATTACCTAGATCCTTGTGGCTTTTTAGAAAACCACAGAGGTGAAGAAAAAAGTGAGACCACACTTGTGAAAAAAAAAGAGAAGAGAAAAGAGATGGAGACTCATTATGTATCTGCAGCTGGGGGGGATGGGGCCTCAGCAAACCCCCACAGATGATGCCAAAAGGGTTCCACAAGCTGTGAGAAATGGATGGCCTTGGTAGAGGGCTCTGGAAGGTTAAGAATTTCCTTAAACCGAGATGGGGCAAATATAAAACAGCAGAGGCCAGAGGTTGTATAAATAGCAAGGCCTCCTCCCTAGGCAGGAAGTGCGAGCAAATGAGGCAAAGACAACATCCTGTTCAGTTAAAAAAAAAAGGCCCAAAGGAGTGAATTGAAAATAAGTTGCCGCACAACATCTACTCTCCCTGCAGAGCTTTTCCTCCTGTGCAGCCCTTTCACATGAGATGACGGTGCTAAAAAAGCAGCTAGATGAGCGATTGCACACGCTCTCGTTTTGCGCAAGCACGTGCGAGCGTGCGTTTTTTTCGTGTGTGTTTGTGTGCGTGCATGGTGGTCCCAGCCACAGGCGGGGGGTGCTGTGCTTATTGGATTATATATCTCCCAGTCATACAGGGAAGAGGCAGCTATTAAGGTCAGGGGAGCCCGGGGTAAAGGGAGATGGAGAGGTGAAAAAGAGGAGAAGGAGGAGAAGAAGAAGAAGAAGAAGAAGAAGAAGAGGAAGCTGGAATTTAAATCTGTGGCGGTCGGAGACATGCGCTGTCTCTTTGTCTCTCGTCACCGCCAACGCCACCGAGGCCCGTGTCGCTGTCCTCTGCAGCACCCAACATCCTAAGCACGAGAGAGAGAACTGCTCCTGGCAATCACCCTGCGACAGCTGATAGCAACTGACATTATTAACATCATGACTCTACAGCGTATCAGCATGCAAATGTAACTAATCCATTCCCACTGCTGAAACACTGTCGTAATTAGAAAACACTCAAGCTGAGTGATGGGGGGGTTTAAGGTTAACGGATTTCTCGATTTAATATGTGCCTCAGTTTGGGTGTTTGATAAGTTTTTTTGGTAGGGAAGGGGGGAAATGTCAAATGTTATTGCCAATCTAAAGTTGCTGGATGAGTACATATTAGCTGCCACTAAAAGAAAAAAAGTATCATAACATTACATGGATTTATAGCATGACTTGACGCTTGGGTGGAATATATACAAACCCAAAAATTGAAGCTAGGACTTGACTCATTCTTAATATCCATCTCTGTAGCCCAGCCCGCACGTGAAAAATGTTGCATCAACTCCCTCCACTCGCTGCGGGATGCAGTAATTGAGTTCTTTCATTTTAAAACTCCCCACAAAGTGAAAAATGATCAGCACATTGACTGACTCATTCCTCACATTGGAGCACACACCTCTAACACCGGCCAGAGAAATAGTTTTTCTCGTTTCTCATATCAATACCAAATGGCTTTTCATCCGTGGAAGGTTTTTCAACAGTTATTTCTAGAGCTGCAGTACGCTTCACGAGGAGGAAGATCAACAACATGGAGGAATACCGAGTGTGTGGTTTTTATGTGATTGGCACTTCACATGAAAATTTGGAGAACATGGTAATATAGCTTGACTAATCAATCAACCAATAATAGCTTAAATAGTATTGCCATATACAGTATGTCAGCCAATAAGTACTGAGAAATTGCAGAAATAAGTGCCAAAGACATGCTTGAGGTCATTTAAATACAGTATTATGATTACAGTGACATCACCCATTGGGTTGTGAACTACGGTTTTGAAGCCTAAAATTTGACATTTTGGCCGTCGTCATTGTGTTTTTTTGGAACCAGGAGTGGCACGAGAGGGTGGAGCTAAGTACAACCCGAACGCTGAATAACACATTTTCAGACGACCAAAATGTTACAATTACAAAACATGTTAATCGTCACAGTTAATGGGCCATTAAAGCAACTCGCCCAGACCTCCACACAACTTTGAGGCGAATCGCTGCAACGCCTCATCTCACCAGTCCTAGCTGCTGCTCTGTCGCTGTGGTCTCTCCCCCCTTCCTGCCCCAGTTAGCTTTTGCTGGTTGACCTAAAACGCATCACTTCCAGCGTGGGAAAATCAGACACCAGACACCACAACTCCGGTATATACTGCAAAATACAGAGAGCTTTCCCCTTGCGGCGAGGCTTAATCAGCATTGTGTGACCTGGTTTGGCGAGGGCTTGAATGTAACGGATGTTAAATTATATGTAAAAGTCACGCACTCCAGCTTTAAAGGAACAGTTTCATTTCAACATTTCAAGGGATCTAGTAGCATAAATGGAATATAATAATCATAACTATGTTTTCATTAGTGTATAATCACCTGAAATTAAGAATTGTTGTGTTTTCGTAGCGGAGAATGAACCCTTCATATCTACATAGGGATACTACCATGTTTCTACAGCACAGTAGCACAGAACGGACAAAACCAAACACTGGCTCTAGAGAGAGCCTTTCACGTTTTTTATGTTACCTGAAGGCCACCGTAGTTCTCCAACACGCTTGTGAAACTGCGCTAGTGTGAGACTATGAGTGCAAAACCCTGGTATCGGCCTAAAATATCCAGTATTGGTCAAGCTCTGTATAGAACTTGGGATGTATGTGCACAAGGCACAGCAGCTTTCTAAAAGCAAAATACACTTCAAGAAAGACCCTTTGGAAAAGGAAAACACTGATCTTGAAGTGATTAAATCAACAATCCAAGCCTTACATGCTTTGGCCACGGGTTACTGGAAAGACAAGTTGTTGTTAACATGCTTCAGTGTGATTCACCCCTTCTCTTCACCTCGGCGTAGCAGAAGTTACTGAGGTGGATATCAAAACATTTCAATATGCATCAGGATCAAAAAGCTGGCCCCGTAATAATGTTGACATCAAAGCAGCAAATTTGTATGCAAGTGAGTCAGAAAGTGTGTCGAGGTCACCCGTGGGGTGCCGAGACACCCGTCTGAGCTTCCTCTGACACACAGCAAGCCCACATGGGTGGAGCTGCAGTGGGTCCTGACCTCTGTACACGGGCCTCCTTCCTCCTCTGCCTCACCATGCAGGCGGATTATCTTAGCTTAGCTGACCCAGGTCGGCCGCCTCTCCATCCACCTGCATAATGACATTGCAGCAACATCTAATGATGCGGAGGCTGCAGTAAATACTGGAGCAGCTGGAATGTACAGACATCAGCTATGAATGATCCATCTCCAATACACCATACTGACGATGATATTCTCATTATACCGAGACCAGGAGGAGAACATTTCCATATTCAGCTGCTTTAAGAAATACAACAAACTTGTCTTTCAAGGATAAAGAGTCTCAGCCATCATAAATAAATTGTCACTCGACTATTTTCTAGTGGCGCTACACATATTATAGTAGAGCAGAAGGGGAATATACAGGAAACAGAAGAGGGGGGGGGGGGCAAGACACTCAAAAATGAGACGTTAGGACTTTGAAAAACCTGAAAGCTCTTCATTTCCCCGGGCTACATAAATCTCATTACTTTCCCCTGCATTGCCTCGGCATATGAGGTGAAATATCACTGCATTTTACATCAAAGTGCTGAGTAATACAAAGGTATTCGAGCTGCTGTTCAGGGCAAATGAAAATGTTTATGTTGAGCGGAGCAACACTTGGATACGAGTCAACGTGTTTTAAAAGGGCTTGTGGGTATGAGCGCCGAGACAACACAAAATCTAATCGACTCTCGTTCCTTTTTTCTTTGTTTTTGTTATTTAACTGTAATTTGGGGATTGAGAGTGAGAAGGAGTTTGGGTTGAGTTTGGAGCCTTGGGCTGAACTAAACCCAGACTCCGAATGCTAACCCTAAAACAGATGGACATGTTAGAACTTTTGCAGGGTTCAGTGTAGAGTTGTTCGGATACTGATACCAGGATAGGAAATGCCTCCAGTACAGCCATAAATACTGGATCGGGTATCGACGAGTATGCAGGTCTACGCACTGATCTGATTCATATTTTTTGAAAGTGTTTCTTTAATCCGTCATCCGATAAAAAACTTTACGCACAGAAACCATGCACACTGAGTCCGATGCGTTTTACTTTTTTTCGACTCGCAGTACAAGACAAAACTGAATTACTTACGTGGGTGCAATGGGTAGCGCTAGTCCCAAATGGAGCTTAATGAATGAATGACATTAGCAAGAAGTTATCGTTTAGCTGCCTAGAGCACAATCACTACTGTCTGATCTTTCCTAGATCCTTTGTTTTACAACCATCCCTGATTCCAAGCTGTTCTGCAATCACCTGCCACAGTCTATCTTTAAATTCCGCATCTCTGTCTCCTTTTGTTTCTTTATCCTAATGTGTTTTGTGCTGGGAGAATAGCAAATATACTCTTTGAATGAAGTGAATGTTCATCTTGCCATTTTGGATGATGACTCTTTCACGGACGGTGGCTCTGAGGGGTAAAACAACCCTCTTTTGCCTTTTGACAGCTACGAAAAAACACAGAAAACCTAACCGTTTCCGAAAACTTTAATGACGGACTAAAAAACACAACCTCATGATGGTGCTAAAGGAAAAGTCAGGGAGTCATCAAATCACCAAAGTCATTAGGAAGATCCAACCTTTGGAATCATGAAATGAAAAAATGGAGAATCAAGGTTTTGTTAAACTATATTCTGTAAAAAAGTCCAACACTGCCACATTGTCTAGAAGAGGATATAATCATTAATCAAATGTATTTTTCTGGTTATTTCAGTCAGTAGATTACATCAGTGTTAATTCCTCCGTCTTCTTTTGTTACAGCTTCCTCTTACACACTGTCACATGGTGTCCAATGGCCAATCATTTAACTCCCTGTTACTGTGTCTATAAGCTCACTATACAGCAGCACTGGCTGACTCACACTGGACAAAGAGCGCTTTCCTGGTCATTCACACACACACACACACTTGAGGCGGAAAGACATGATAGTCCTCTTCAACTGAGTCACTTGAGTCAAATGAAGGTCCTGTGTCAAGAGCAATAAAAAGTCAGAAAGTAAATTTGTGACTTCATGCCTGTGTGTTTTTGTGTATTTCATATGAATGCATCTAAATGCACATACAATGTGTCTCTAGTGTGACATTGTGCTTTCCATGTTCATGTGTTTTTGTGTGTGAGCCCTGTGTTTATGAGCCATAGCATCACCCTCCATGCCTCAACTCTGGCTGCAAGTTGTGCAGTGCAGACACCCGGGGAGCGAGATCAATGCCGGAGCTTTCACACCGGGAGAAAGAGGAAACAACTCTCTATGGTCCATAAGACTTTCTGCACTAGAATGATTTTCCATTTCTGGGAGCGAGGCTCAACCCGCAACAGAGCTACAAAAATGAAGAAGAAGTAAGAAAAAGAATGATCCGGGCATTTCAGATGCCGTTAAACATCCCTCAGCGCAGCACAGAATGAGCTCCGAAACCCTCCTGAGAACAACAAGAACCAAGTGATATTGGAAAAGCCAGGAGGAGGTGATATATTAAACTGCCAGCAGTACAGTGCAGCACAGCCGCTTGTTCGCTTTCTAGAAAAAAGTGTGTGTGGCAGAGACTTGGCTTTAGGGCAGCTGTGTAGTTCCTTTAGTTGCTTTATAATGTGCCCACATCACTGCTGTGAGATTCAGTGGAGCACAGTTTCCTTTGTTTCCATGTCACACTAAAGTTCCAGGGTTTGGATGGAATTCCTGGTTTCTTTTCCCACTTCAGACCTGCATTTAATAGACTCCAAATGCATTATAGATTAGTGTTATTAAACTTTAAATTCAAACTTTATTATTCTCCCAGAGAATGGGGTTTACAGCCAAACATCAGATACACCTCAAACATCTCAAAAAATACACCAATACAACAGTAAAGGTGATGAAAAGTCCTGTAAAAGTGCCATAATTTGCTGTATATCTCTCGCATTTTTGTCATTTTCTGAGTGAAACCGGACTTTACTTCAATAGCCGAGATCTCATTTTACTACATAACTCTACTATTGACAGTGAACTATGCTAAGTGGTAGTCTCCAGTCACCCCACCGTAATGAATACAATCCAGTGTGACTACTTGCTACGTGCATGTGTCCGCACAATGCTGCGACCACACGCACAACGGCCACACTGTTCTAGTCAGGGTGGAAACATGCAGTACCGGGAAGCCTGACTGTGCCAGCAGGCTGACAAAGTCTTCACTGTGTGTCCGTGTGTGTGTGTTTGAGTGTTAAAGTATGTTGGGACTTCTAAAAACACTCCAGTCCATGCTGGAGCAGCGTTGCAGGTGTGGGCAGATGGGTACTTTACTTTGGCTTTTAATGTCGTGCGCTGCTTGGCACCTTATGCTGCATAGTGCAAATTCCACTGGGCTGAACCTAACAACAAATGTTATTCTTTCCGAGAGGGAACGGTAGTAGAAAAACAACCCGAACAAGAATTACTTCTACACCAGGGAAGGTCTGACTACAGGGTTGCACCTGATACTGCACTGGTAGCTATCTGCGGAGCGTCTTTGGCTTAAACAGTGGTTCCAAAGCTTTTGGGCTACTGATTCTTTCAAGCAAATCAACATTTACTTGTGCTGAAACAATTAGTTAATACATTGATTAGTTTGAGAGTCAACTTTTATAATTTTCTGAAGCATATATATGCTAAATATTCACAAATATATTTCCAAAAATTCACTGGTTACAGCTTCTCAAATATGATAATTAATTTACGGGAAAAAAGCAAAAGATTATAAAAAAAAGTCTGAAAAAAATGAACCAAATTCTGTGTAGCAGAAAATGTATTTTTTTCATCCCTATTCATCTTGTTCGCCCTTGGGGCTATCCTGACCGCCCCCAGGTTTGGAACCACTGGTCTAAAACATAAAGAAATATGTATGCAGTACATAAAGACGCATGCAGAACCACTGACACATGCAGACATCTCAGCACTGTGTGCATCATCGCAGCTCAGGCTCCAGCCCTCTCAGGGTGAAACTGACTGAGGGGATTATTGATTGTTGCCATTTAGGCTGACACAGGCCCAGTCGGGCCATAAGCTTTCTATTGTCTGCACTGCAACCACTCTCCTTCATCACAAAAGGCACTAAGGTGCCCAGCTGAGTAAACGCACTCCCACTACGATAGGATTGTCGGCAATGTCACTCTTCATTCTCTCCGTCTTTTCTTCGTCTCCATTTACATCCTAAAGCGTGTTTTCATCTTTCCTTCTTATTTCAATCTTCTGCAATTAGTCTATTCCTGTCTGTGTCTCTTTCTTTCTAACTTCAACTTTGTTCTTGTCCAACATTCTTTCTCCTGTCAAACACTTGACCTCTGCCTGGCGGGGTTTTGTTCTTGGCGTCAGCCTGTGTCACCTCTAGTCTGGTTCCTTGTTTCTCTGTGGGTGTCCTCTCACTCCTCCTCTCTCTCTGTCCGTCTTAATCTTGTATAGTCAGATCTCTTCTCTCGCAGAGGTCTGGAATGACCCCAACTCAAAAGTTGGTTCGGAGAAAAGTGGAAATACAATTGTTATCATTTATTTTTTTTTACATCAAATAAATTAAAAACAAGGGTTGTCAATCGATTCAAATATTTAATCGCGATTAGTTGCATGATTGTCCATAATTAATCATGATTAATCGCAAATTAATCATTGGAAATCAATTAACAACACAAAACATTGACAGATATTGTCCATAAACCCTCACAGGTACTGCATTTAGCATAAATAAGCATAATAAGCAAACTGCAGCCCAACAGGCAACAACAGCTGTCAGTGTGCTGACTTGACTATGACTTGCCACAAACTGCATGTGATTATCATAAAGTGGGCATGTCTGTCAAGAGGAGACTCGTGGGTACCCATAGAACTCATTTTCATTCACATATCATGAGGTCAGAGGTCAAGGGGCCCCTTTGAAAAAGGACCATGCCAGTTTTTCCTCGCCAAATTTTTCCATAAATTTGGAGGGTTATTTAGCCTCCTTTGCAACAAGCTAGTATGACATGGTTGGTTTCCAATGAAACTATTAATAATTTGATCCATAAAATGCCCATCACAAGTTCTCTAAGCCAAATGTGGCATCTTCAAATTCAAAATATATTCAATTTATGATGATATAAAATGGAGAAAAGCAGCAAATCCTCTCATCTGAGAAGCTGATCCCAGAGAGAGTTTGGCTTTTCTTGCTTGATAAATGTCTTACGCAATCAATCGATTACAAGAATTGTTGTTGATTAGTTCTCCAATTGTTTCAGTACTGCTCCAGACTTCTGCGAGCTCCACGAGACGGATATCTGACTAAGCACGATTAGTGTGTTTCTGTCCCTCGCTGTCTGTTTCCCTCCATCTCTTCCTTCTCCCTAATCCCTTCGTCTTTCTCTCCCCTTCTCCTTGAGCCTTGGGGGACCATCCTGGAGCAAACTAATTTCCCTTCCCTGAAGCCTCGCTGCTCTCATCGAGCCCGTCTCCCTCCACCTCCCTCTACCTCTTTGTCAATCTTTCACCCTAATCTCCATAATGCAGTCTCTGGCAGGAGCTGCTGTGTGTGCTTTGTCCGGGGCTGGGCTCTGGCTCTGGGATGATGAGCAGGTAGCTATGGGCACTCTCTCTACTGGTAATTGCAGCCGAGGCAGACGGAGCACAGCGAGGGGGCAAGGCGTGCACGCTCTCACACACACACACACACACACACACACACATACAGAGACACAGATGAAGCCAAGCACAAGTATTATGTTCTGGGGGCTGTCTCACTAAGTCAGAGGTTGGAGAAAATGTCAGAAATGGTCTCTCTTTGCCCTCCTGAATACATCACTTCGTCAATCAAGTCTTCAGGTGTCAGTCTGTCAGGTACAGGTACGGCATTAGATATATAGTCCTCATAATCATATTTTTTTCTGAAATTCTGGCCATGTTTACTGTAAACTGTTGTGAACTCTTGCAGCAAGAAATTGAGGAACTTTTTTCAGTGTATTGGAACATTAACTTGGGTTAAACTCAGTTAAACCAATCTGTTAGTAGAGCCCGATCAATACATGTGTTGGGTGATAAAATGGGCCAATATCAGGTTATCACAACTACATTCTTATCGCCGTGTGTGTTGGCACATTATGCAAAAAAGAAAGATGGTTGAGAGAGCAGTAAACAGAAGAAAGAAATTACTTATTGGCACCATTTATATTTTACATTAAAGGTGCCCTGTGGAGTTTTTGACCCCTAGAAGCGCTGTGGAGTGATGTTTTGACGGACTATGTGCACGAGCATGCAGGGGAGCCCGATTAACATCATGCCTTCGGTTTCACACTAAGGCGCTGATCGACAGTTGAAAAACGAGGCAATACACCAACAAAAACAATGAAGAAGAAGACTTCTAGCAACAAGTACACAAAGGTAAGTATATATATTAGGGCTGTCAATCGATTAATCACATGATTGCCCATAGTTAATCATGATTAATCGATTAATTGCAAATTAATCATACACTTTTTAATCTGTTCAAAATGTATCTTAAAGGGAGATTTGTCAAGTATTGAATACTCTTATCAAAATAAGAGTGGACAAATATGCTTGCTTTATGCAAATGTATGTATATATTTATCATTGGAAATCAATTAACAACACTAAACAATGACAAATATTGCATTTAGCAGTGTGCGGACTTGACTATGACTTGCCCCAAACTGCATGTGATTATCATGAAGTAGGCATGTCTGTAAAGGGGAGACTCGTTGGTACCCGTAGAACCCATTTTCATTCACATATCTTGAGTTCAAAGGTCAAGGGATCCCTTTGAAAATGGCCAAGTCAGTTTTTCCTCGCCATAATTGTACCTCTTTTGCGACAAGCCAGTATGGCATGGTTGGTACCAATGGATTCCTTTGGTTTTCTAGTTCCATATGATGCCAGTATCTTCACTCTAGCTTTAAAACTGAGCCTACAACCTAAAAATCGCAAGTTGCGTTAGTGCGTTAAAGAAATTAGTGGCGTTAAAACAAATTTGAACATCATTGCGTTACAATGACACATGCTGAAAAAAAATTGTATATGTAGTATAAAAAAATCCCTGTGAAAATTGGTGGAAATCTAAAATAGTTTTCTGTTTCTTATTGCCTTTTGGGACAATAGTTTCTCAACAGCAAGCATACGAATGTAGCAATTCATACTATTATTTTTCCTGTGCTAACGTTCCCCATGTTCAAAATATGGGCAGTATTCCCTTAAGTGGGGGAAGTTTTACCTTTACCTACACATCAGGCAGTCCACCCCATTGGCCACATAAGGGCTGTGCATCATTACTACCTGCTATGAGGCACCTGCAGGGAAATAAATGAATAGAAGCATGAAGGAGGGCATCAGTTTAGTGGCCGCTGTGGGGGGCGTTTATAACACCTGGCAAGCTCCCCAACACCGCACAATGAGGAGCCTGGCTGCGAGCTTTTTTATCGGCCGTATCAAATTACCATGTGCCATGCTGAACTCAAGCCTCCGCTGCCGCCGCCACGGGTAAAAACACAATAATCCTAAGCAAAAAGGGATCATAGGTGAGAAAGAAAAGTGAGAACATGAAATGTGGTGGGAAGAAGAGATGCACAATGAGAGTACAGTGGGAGGAAAAGGTGAGAAAATGAAGCAGCGGGGAATATCTGGACCATATGATGCAGGATCTGGCAGAGAAGCAGCAGGAAGAGGGTGGATTAATCTGTAAAAAGGTAAGTGGGCTGGAGCATCTTGCCAGTATCGGTCGCCATCAAGTCGAGTCAAATGTGTTACTACAACTTTCTATAATGCATGCCGCGGGTAATGAGAGACCATGTCATCCATTCAGTCTCATTTCCATTTTACAGCCCTTTGATAGGAGGAATCAGAGAGCACTGGCTCCAGCAGAGACTTTATGGCCCTGGGCTTCAGTGGGAAAAGTGTGCATTTGTGTGTCCGTCCTGATCTGCCTGCGCCCGTGTGTGTCATCTAGCAACGTTGATGTGCTCCTGTTGATGAACTGGACCACATAAAAAGCAATGACAAATTTAATGACCGCCATAGACAGTGCTGTCAATGGTCCAATTGGGTAAAGTGGTTATTTCCACATCCACGATCACGCATATCTGACACAGTCCTTTTTTGGTCAGGGCATGTGATAATCCTGCTTTTATGTGCCCGACTGACCCTGCTGGATGGATGTGAAAAAAAAGGGTCTTTGTATTATCATAATAACACCATCATCGTTTTCAGCTTTCATTTGGTCATCTGCATTTTAAATCCTGTAGAGGACCGAGGTTGTGGGTCTCGTGTTGTTTCTGATACTCAATTGATCCCTGAAGGCCACATTTACACTTTTGTCCCTAGAGGCTTGAGGTCAGTCTCGTTACAGCATCCCTGGAGCTGGTACAGTTTCAGCTAATTGCTCAAGGACGCTTCAGCAAAGTCAACATCTCGTGAATAGTATCGAACCTGCTTCCTTGCATCGCAGCTGGATTCTCGTGATGTCACGAGATCACACGAGAATCATAGGATCGCATACTGTATCACACAAAAAACATAATTATTAATATCATATTCCATTTCTGCCAATAGATCCCCCTAATTGTTACACACTGGTCCTTTAAAAACACCTCATGTTGCCCTTTGCCATTGAAGAAGCACTACATAGTCAAATTGGCTATGTAGTATGCAGTTGGGATGTAATGTTTACATGATGCTCCGTCTTATCTCCTGAAATATTCAAAGTGAAACATTACACAGATGCTCACATCACTGAGACCTCTTAGGATCCGAGCCAAAACCCTAATGTCTGATGCACACATGTCAGTGAACACATGGTCCATTAACACTTGTAGGGTGCAACTAACTGGCAGAGCCTTACGTCCTATCTGTGCCATCTAATACTCCAAATCTGTCTGCTCTTTCCACTTAATACCAATGTTGACAGTGCACTATAAAAAATAAATAAATAAATAAAATACAAAAAATAATATTCAGATTTATTTCAGGTCCATGCAATCGGTCTGTTTTTAGTTTTTTGTGAAGACCTCTTGTCAACAAACAGAGGATTCCTTTTTACGTGACACGCTGCTATTTGGTAACTCATGATTTAATCATGGTTTTTTGAAAAGCAGCTTACTCCGATGATCCGGCAAAGCTACCTCAACAATCTGTGATCTGCGTTCCAAATGTCTCCTAAAATAATATCCTCTGCAATGTGCTGAGCCACTGTTTACAGCATAACACAATGAACGTTTGGGAAATTATCTTCAAATTGAGGGCAAATGGGGTATTATTACGTAATCCAAAGTGCACACCGAAATGCGCAGTCAAATTTGTGCACAATGAGTATGATTTATGAGCCGAGTGGGTTTGCCTTTCAGCTCCGTACGAGAGTAATCCTTGTGCGATGAAAAAAAAAAAAAAAAAATGATTGAGGACGAACTCCCTTTTTGGTGATTTTCTTCTTTTTTCATGCCAGTGATTCCTCGGAGAATGTACCTGTCCATCATAGCCGTGCCTGTGGGGCCTCGGAGGGAGGAACCGGGGGAGGAGAAATAATGAGCGCTCACACCCGGCTGCAAGGAATCCAGAGACTCCAGCTCTGTGGGGGCTCTTCCTCTTTATCCTCCCACTTTAGTCCTGCAGCGCTCCAAAGAACACCCACCCAACAACAGGGGCACGCCCTCCAGTGACCAACGACTCGCAATCCGAAAAGCGAGAGAGGGTTGTGATCGCACCTCGGCCGCCTTTTAGGGTACTCGGCCAGTGAGCTGAGAAGCTTCAAAAGAGCCGGGCTGAGCACGGAGCTCGGGCCAAATCGCATTGTCTCCGTCTATCAGTTTGTCTAGTAGCACACAGTAACACTCACTGTCACCCAAAACAAAAGAGGCCAATTATTTCCACAATAGGATTCAAACTGCACAGAGCTGTAAAAGTTCAATAAATGGGTTTTATACAGCTCATCACTTCTGGCTTTTTCTTCTCTCTCTTCTGGCGGATTTAAATGACACTGTTGTGCAATGCTGTCAGAGGCGAACGGGTACCAAAATAAAGTGGATGGGGAAAAAGAGAAATGGAGACAGAGTGCTTATTGTGAGGTACTGCTTTTTTTCTGTTTCAACAGTAGAATAGTTTTAGTACAGCTAAGAATGGTACAGAGACACATTCATGTATACCAAGGGAAATCTGATTTTAGACTTAGACGTAATATTGTCCAAGAGGGAGATTTGTTTTTCTTGGATTTTGATTTCTGTATTAGGTAATTAGGACTTAGCACCTCATAAAACAAGAAGACTGTATCATGATCTCATAATTATGAGAGCTTTACATTTTGTAATTGTGAAAAAACAAGCATGCTTAGCACTCATTGCCATTCGAGATATGTATATCGTGATTACAGCGTACTGATGAGGGGGATATAAAATGAAGATCTTGCAACCGTGGCTGAGTTTCTCAAAATTATGAGATTCTAAGTCAAATTGATGGGTTACGGAAATTCATAATTATTATAATTTGTTTCCATCCTTTTGACTGTAATATGCTTCCAAAAAAATGTCTAACAAATAAAAATCAAACTACGGAGCAGCTGAGAACAGCTGGAGGGAATCCAGATGGCAACAAGATTTCATTCAAGAGACACATTTCACTTTTGCTCATCCGTAACGCAAACCAGACGGCACTGTGGACTGTTTGGGGTGAATAATAGTAGACGCCATCAACAAGCCATCGCATATCATCTCTAATATCGCTGTAAACGTGAGATCAAACAACTAGCGGCCGCGCGGCTCGCCTTTCAACGGTCAGCATCCTTGAGCCAAGCATCAACACGGCCGGTATCCCAGACAACAACCTATTGCTCAGCAACCACCTGTTTCCGCGGGTGTCACGGTAACGAGCTGCGGGAATAATGAGGCCGTGGGAGTGGAGCGTGGAAGGGGGTCTAAACACAGGGACGGGGGGAGGAAGTTCCCATTTATAATTCATGTCATCATCAGCACTGTGGCATTTGGAATGAATTATTGATTAAGTCTTGGAAGCTTTATGTAAAAACTTGCAGTTGGGGGGTCCTGATGGACAGGGTGTGAAGTAAGAGGGCACAGGGATAGAAGAAGAAGCCACAAAACTGTCTGCCGACGCAGGGGGATGTGTTTCCAGAGAAGGTTATGGAGATAAATACCCTCTTAGGGGAGCACTGTGTGTAATGTTGGATGGAGCCGTTGAGGAGGTATTCAGATCCTTTATGTAAGTAAAAGTAGCAGCACCACAATGTAAGACTACTCTATTGTAAGTGTGGGGGATACTGTTGGATTGTTTAATCTATAATGCATCATATTTCATGAACTGATAGTAGGTTTTGAATGAAAAATAACTAGAAAGTACACTGTAGATGTCAAATGTAGTGTAATATTCCCTGCTTAAAGGTAGTGAAGTGCAGGATTTTCCCCAGGAAATTGGTTAGTGAAGGTGGGTGTGATAGAAAACCCCTACTTATATTTCATAAAAGTGTAACATTTTCTTTTAAACTTACCGAAGGCTGTCTTTATTTCAGGTAACACATGGGGAACCACTAAATAATTTGATGTGAACACACTGAAATAAGAGTTTAAGGGCTCAAGTATCATATTTTTGCAATAAACCTCTTCGAACCACTTACCCCCCCCTTCAAAAGGACAACATAGAGAATCGTGCCTTGGCCCTTGACAGTAAAGGACTGCTGAGGACGCGGTCGCTAATGGAAGAGGACGAGCTAACCTGAGTGAGTGACCCCGGCTGCTTGACCCTTGTACCTCCCTCCATCACTTACTGCGGCCTCTCCAGCCTGAGTCTGACAGCCATGATTCACTACCTTTTCTACCGCTATTCTTTTTCATTCCAAAAAAAACACAGTGTGAATCAATACCAATACCAGCATGCCACGCATGTGCTCCTCCACAGTGAATGCACATTGTTCAGTATCCTTGTATAATTTGTCTTGTCAAACAGGAACACACCTTCCTCCATTGAACATGAATGATTTTATAACTTCAGATAATATTGTCAAAATGTAACTTATTCAATTGAGACTTTTTCTGCAGTGTTAAAGACAATCCAGTTGATTGTCTCTCTGTATATCCATGGTTACAGGTAAAAAGACACTGCTAGGAGGTAATGCAGCATGACTTTCCATGGTGCGGATTCGCCAAAATGTTAAACAACTTTACACAACAAAACAGGCCTCAGGTGTAGCCCGCAGCTAACACGCTGACTGCAAGGCAACATTACACTTCCTGTTTTAGTCCCACAAAGCAAGATGGGAATTGCAGTCCAAAAAAACAGGAGTGACAAAATCGATGAAAAATTTTTTTTGTTTTTGTTTTACACAATCATATAGATTATTTTTTGACAGTTTTAAGGCACAGAATTTAATGGTACTGAATGTTAAAGGTGCTAAATGCAAGATTTGGAGCATATCTATTGCCTCCGCATGGCTCTCAACATGGCGACAGCTGAGCCAGCGGCTCGTAGCTAACGGTGCTAACAGCGCGAAACGTGAAAACAACATTAACACTGCTAACAGAGCTAGCTGCGTTAACCTGGGGGCGCCAGTTGTAACCGCCATATGAGAGCAGTGAGCGGCGGCCTTGAGCTAGCCAGTGGGGCACGCTCACATGCACGAACATGCAATAAAAGCATGTGTGGCCAGCCCGGCTATGGCAACAAAGCACCAAGAATCTCAGTTTACGACACACACAGAGGGAGAGCGACTTTATTCTCTGCTCAAGTAGACATTAATCCTCTATATCTTAATATAGCAAATGATAGTTTGGTGCTAAATTAATGCTCTGAATATCGTATAGTGCACCTTTAAAAATGTGTCCTAGAACATGACATTTAAACTACTGAGAAATACCATCAATTGGGCATGAGTGCCTAAATAATACATGCGGCTCTCAGTAATATATGGCAAGCCCTACTAAGACATGCAGAAATGAGCCATAGCCCTGTAAACATCTGAAAAACCAAGAGTAGACAGGAAAGGGTTCAAAGGTTTAATGTGCTGTTGCATGCAAAATGTTCACAGTTAGAACAAATGAGCACGGGGCCAGGCTGAGGGCACCCGACTGAGGTTAAATCCAACTTCAGTAAATAGCATTCAGGCAGACGGGCCAACGTTGGCTGAGGCACGTTCCAGATGTTAGTAGCACTGGGCGTGGATGCTAAGCAACTAGCTATTTTTAGCCGCAGAGCGCAGGAAGGAAATGAAAGGAGCACAGTTCAGCTTGCGCGGGATTCTGAGCGGCTGAGAGGGTAATCAAACACGGCCGACCAATGGCAATCACGCCGTCCTGACACAATGGTGGCTCGCCTGCCGCTGGCTTTGTCTTATCACAACATACTCACACTGGGAGTGGGTGTGAGATGAATGAGTGGGGAGAGCAAGACAGTGGGGAAGGGGAAGAGATGGATGGGGGAAGTGAGGATGAAAGAAAAGGGAGCAGTTGGTACAAATTAAACGAGAGGATTGGCATGTTTCCTTCACATTACAACTCCATCTGTTTCAAGGTGTGTTTTGTGGATTCAACATTAAAGGGGACCTATTATGCTTTTGTTTTTTTTTCCCCTTTCCTTTAGTGTTATATAGTTTTTTGTGTATGTAAAAGGTCTGCAAAGTTACAAATCCCAAAGTCCACGCCAAAGGGAGTTACTCTCCTCCACAGAAACACTGCTCCTGAACTGCCTGAAACACCTTGCTTGAAGTCCCGCCTTTTCTTCCGAAACGTGGTGATGTCACCAAGTAACACATTTACATAACAGCTAGTTTGGCACGCCCTCAGACAAAGCTAGTTAGAGCAGAGCTGGAGCGGAGTCCGAAGAGTTTGGTTCGGTTGACCAATCACAACAGTGGGCAAGCTGACCAATCAGGAGGGGGGGGGGGGGGGGGGGGGGGGGGGGCCTAAACAGAGCATTTCAGACATAGGGGGGAAATAGGTGCCGCAACACAGCCGGTATGAAAAAAGTAAAGCATTTTTTGAACATTAAAGCATGTTAACATGTTCTAGTAGAAATCCAGAATACAAGTATGTACCTGAAAATAAGCATAATAGGTCCTCTTTAAGTAAACCGATTAGCGTATAGGCTGTGATGCTGACCAAAAAGAACCACCCCCTCAACTTCTCTGTTATAGGGAGGATAATTTGGCTGCAAAGTGGAAAGGTTCACAAATACATATACAAATCATCACTGTGGGTTTGCTGAAAAACTCTGCCTGCTGTCACCGGAACCACCTGCCAAGTGATGGCTGTTTCATATAAACAATGAGCTCACATTGAGGGACTAATTTCCATTCAAATGCAGCACACAAATAAAACCATTCACCTTGACGCTGTACTATCAAGTGAATGAATGGCTTGGGTGCCTGTGACACTTCACAAGCCAGTCAGTCATAACACCAACTAAGGCTGTTTAGATGAGATAGAAATTGATGCAAGCTACACCGTTCTGCATTTCAAATAAATTACGCTATTCCCTTTAATGAAGGCGGCGAAATCTGTCAGAAAGCTCCCTTCCTTCTCCGCTCTCCAGTCACAGACGGAAAATCACCAAACTGTTGATAGATGGTTAACAGGTGCGGGCTAATTATGCTAATCATGGCAACAGCCAAATAAACTGATTGCCATGTTCATTTAAATGACAGCAATGTTCCTTTGGTGGCTAATTAAAATAGGTTGGGAGAAAAGGAAACGAGGCGGCTGGGTTCGGATGGAGGGAGGTGTTTAAATAAAAGCCTTCTCTGGGGTCTACTGTAATAAGCTGTATTTCATTGGTTTAATGATGTCATAATGAATTTCTAATGATGGGGGATGGGTTAGGGGTGCAAAGAGGGGAAGTGCGGTGATACGTGCATGAAACCATAAAGCCCCTGCTTGAAGAGAAGGCAACAAGGGAGCCCTTGCTCATGTTGTGTGTGGCGTAGGGTATCTCTGGTTGGGTAATGAAAATAAAAATCAGTAGAGGACATCTAGCAGGGTATGTGCTCCATCTGTTTCAATACTAGCCCCATTGGAAAGGTTTTAAAGGGGCAATTACTTTTTTTTTTTTTTTTTTTTTTCAGCATTGGGATCAGTTTGCCTCAGTCTCTATTTGCATGTGACCCAGGAAAAGGCATCATTAGAGGGAAAGGTGGCGGTCAGAGGCCAGAAGAGATGAACTCTGGGGCCCCCTGACAGCCACAGTGGAGGTATGGAAGGTGGATAGAGGCTGATTAATGTTTATAGAAGCACTTGCTATCAAAAACCCTCCATCTTACCTGCTCTCCCCAAAGTCCTCCGCTTTAATACCACTCTTCCAGAGGAGATTACAATTCTACAGTTTAAGCTCTATCTTTGAAAACAGCCCGATTGTTTTCAAAAGGAGTACCACCGGGGACACACGGAGAGTTCAACCTTTCCTTACAATAACAAACCTTCCACCCTCCCTTTCTTTCTTTGTCTTCTTTTTCCTCACAAGAGGCAAAACATTTGAAGAAACAACACTGGTGTTCATACCTCACCTCATAATGGGAACAAATTGGATATAAAAAGTATACATTATGCATAATTGCTGTGTTATTTAAAGGGGAACTTTGGTATTTTCCCATTTTTTTTGTGTCTAAGTGACTAAGGGAGACTACAATTTTTGAAATTGGTCCAGTATTGAGGGAGAACGCTGCAACCAGCAGCCGATGAATGAGCAGCGTTAATGTAACGGTACGTTCATTAAAAGTGCTTGTGCCCTCAATACTGGACCAGTTTCAGAAATCCCTATTAGCCAGTTAGACAGTAAAACAAGGTACAATAGGGTCCAGGATGAAAAATACAAAAGTTACCCTTTAAATTGTTTAAAGGATCGTCAGCATCTGAGGGATGGATCATACAAGTTGCATCCAATGTGACTGTAGTCTATGACTGCACCACTCTACTCAATTGACAACGTCAATGGTAAAGCTGAAGACTGAGGAAGCTTGATTGAAATCTTCTAATACTTTTGATAGCTCTTAGTCTGAAAGGGTGCATCCTTTCATCAAAATATGCACAAGCACCAAACCTGGTTCACTTTTCAACAAAATGTAAATTCATTCGCCAAGCATTTCCATTTTCTTTCCCTTTGGGTAAGGTGAAAACAAAAGAAGCGATAAAAGAATGATATGGAAAGAATAGATGAATGATACTGTACTATGATGTATATGACGGAAGTTAGAATTCCTTTTGTTTGCAATCGGATGTGCGCACAAAGAAACTTTTGTGTCAAGGTAACAAAAGAGGAAAGAGCACATCCGGTGATGAGCTGGAAAAAAAGAGGAAAAAAAACAGCCTCCTTTTACCTTCCGTTTATGAGGCATTCTCACTATTTAAATGTATGCCACATTAGTAGGGATCTGCTCAATTCAATATATTATAATGTGATGTTTGGCCTTAATGGAAAATCAATGGCGAGACAAGCCCGCCAACGCTGCGACCATACAAAAGCAATTTCCAAATTGACATATGGAGGGCCTGTGTGATTGATTCTGACTGCGTTTGGATTTTAATACCGTTCACTGTGAGCTCATTGACTCCCAGACATCGTCTTGTGGTTTATCTACGAACTGCCAAATGAGTCCTTGTCTCCTTTTTCTTCTCTCTCATCTTTTCTTTCGTCTTTCATCGGCCGCTCTTCCCCAGCCCGGAGCGTGGAGAGTGGATACGCTGAATTAGATACGTTAGATAAATGAGCGGATGACTTTTTCCGCAAATACATCCTCTTTGTAATCGATCACAGCGAGATGTGTAATGCAGTTTATTCTGATCTGTACCTCGACCAGAGTAATCCCCACTGCTGGAGTACAAATTCTACATGTTGCTTCCATCAGCTGAAAAGCTGCAGTATTAACATTCCCACTGAACCAGTCCTGACTCCTGACACATCAGCTATCATCTATTTGATGGCATCATACCATCCCTGCTGCTTGTTGTAACAGCCTACTAGCCTAGAGAGAAGCTAAGCCCCCTACTCCTCTGCCTATAGCCCCATAGAAACACACATCGCAGTCAAAGGGATTAGAAAGTAGAGAGAAACAATTCACTTTCAGAAGCTGAGGCCAACAGGGTGTATGCCAATCATGGATTACCAGCCAATCCCTTCCCCCTCCCTCCTCTATCACCCATTTGTTTCCTCCAGTCCAGTCACATAAAAAGGACATATATCATAACCTGGTGGCCTCTTTTCCTGTGTTTTGCAGCAGTTTTGTATTGATGCTGAAATGCCAGTGATTTATTACCTACTTTTAATTATATATCTGACATGTACAACCTCAAACTTCATCCATCCATCCATCCTTTTTCCACCAGTTATCCAGGTCTGGGTCACAGAGGCAGCAGGCTGAGCAGCCAGATGTGCTTCTCTCCAGCCGCAACCTCCAGCTCCTCACAGGGGATGCTGACACCAGTGTTGCCAGATGGGAAATGTTAAACTATCGTACCAGAGATCACCTTAAAATGATCATATTTTGAGGAAAATTATCGCAAGTCAACAAGTAGCTATGATGCATGGAAGTCCATCAGTCTGACAATTTTTCAGCACTCATTTTCTCAACTCTACTTCCTCAATCTCACATTGATGCAGCAGCTTAGCTATCTCGTGTACAATAAGCTTCTTCAAATAAGCACCGAGCGGCGAACGACAGCCGTGATCGCGAGTCACATTCATCAACATCATAGCCTACACACCAAGCATGATTGGCTGGAAAAAACTCATGTGGAAAGAGATGAATAAATGAAGACGACGTAGGATCCATAATTCACTACCTAGAAATGAATAAAAATGAGGCAACACAGACTAAAACCAACTACTAGTTGTAGGCGTCACAAAATGGTCAAATTATCATGCATTATGGTACTTTTTGCATTATTGATCGTACGTCGTAGAGAGGGGGCAAAATTATTGTTTCCTGATTTTGCTGCTTCAGAATAAAAGCTTTTAAATAATAAAAATAATGAAATGTGTTTTTCACGATTTTACAGCCGCTTCTTTGACCACTAGTCACAGCCATGGGTACATGTTCTGTTGTAATGGAGACGCCCTGCCATGCTGGGCCGACGCGCCAAGTCATGTATGGAAAAATCCTACAATACACGAGAACTTGGCTTGTGTCTTGAGGAGTTGTAGCATTTATTCACCAATGACAGCCTAAACTGTACACACACTGCACTGCTAAAACAAAAACATAACCAGACCATCTCCATGAGGCACCCTGATGAGATACTGAACCACCTTTCAATGCAAAAAAAGAGCAGCAGTTCGACTCTCCTTCCGGAAGTGTGTGCCAACAAAGTTTCCATGTCCCTATAAACCTCTGCCAGAATGCAGGGGAAAAAATAGACCCTGCGGGCAGCGGCCTTATGACTACCCATTTAATAAATACAAAAATCCACTTGAATACCCCGTAAAAAACTCTCCATAAAGCTAATGATGTGCGAGTGAGTCAGCCACATTTACTGCTGAGCCAACAACACACACCACACACTGCATTCTAGCAGCAGACTGCTAGAAAGCAGAGTTCGAGTTCAACTCTAGTCTCTCGGTGTCGGGAGATGAGATTGCTGACCCGGAAGTGTTGCACCGTCTCATCTGAGCTCCCCGCACCATATTGGAGTTAATGTAACAGACAGATTTGACTTTGAACTATCTTTAAACCCAAAGCAACTCACATGGACATGACGTGCTGTACTGTAGATGAACTCACACATGCCTGTAGTCTTCCGCCACACACATGCACGCAGCATGTCAGCACATAGATACCGTAAAAATATCATGCACCACATCTTAGCTTTTCATCTGACAACAGAAGGACATCACTCCTGCTGTAAATGGTATTATCAGGGACACAAGCAGCGGCATGTCTCTAAGTTAGAGCACGCTGTACTGTAACCAGAATGTAGCCTGTGGGCAGTATCATTTTTTGAGCAGATCACAGTGTCAGTTCAAGTGCAGAGCGTTTTTTGGAGGCTGAAAAGTAGAGCATCCATCATAAGCCTGATGTTTAACTCACCTTGCCGAAGTCCCTGACGTCGAAGAGGTCAAAAGGGTCAAACAGCTCACTGTTGCGCAGGCCAAACTTGTCGTGGCACACCTTGAGAAATGTCCGGATGTTCTTCAAACACAGGAACTACAAAAGAAGGAAGACAAAAAAAAACAAAGCATAAATGCACGCCCAAACTGAATATTGCATACATAATTCCAGCAATTCCAGCTAACATATTGGATTCATACCAGTGTTGTAACGGTATGATTAAACAAGCAGAATTATTTGCCCTAAGAAACATGTTCCAGCAGTCTGTTTAATATCCTCCATCAATGCAACAGCATTTGTGTAAATGTTTAATTTCCTGCTTGATGATTGGCAGGCTCTTCATTTGATCCTCTCCTGGTGTACGTGTGATTATTATTCTGCCCCAGAAGGTGAGCGGAGCTGATTGCTGCTCCTGAGGCTGATGGGCTGCCTCTCTGATCAAGATAAGGAGAGCCACAAGAGGAGCCTGACATCAGAGCAGAGACGAGGTGTCTTCAGACAAGCCCCCCGGCACAGACCTGCCCCCCGGGGGGCAAAGCTGGATTGAGAAACTGGCCTCACACTGAAAAGGTCGCAGGTCACAAATCAGACAAACAACAACCATGCATCACATGGAGCTATCTTTAAAGCTGGGGACACACCAAGCCAACATTAAAGAATTAGCGGCGACAAAGGCCACCCGTTGAGTCGCCTAACGTTGCCTTTGTCTTGGCCAAAATGTTGTACTCAAACACACCACAAAGACTACAGCTGACAGCCAGCTACCACGTACGTTCTGCACCTGACTGTCGGCTTGGTCTGTCAGGGCCTTAAGAAGCTGTAGCATTTAGTGAAGGCCCCTTTAATAAGTAAAATTGGTTTTATAGTCAGAGTTAAATATTTAGAAAAGGGAACAAGAGCCGATCACTTCAGGGTATTTAGAGATACAGATAAGGTGCTACAGAGAGGCAGTCAAGCAGGCACCAGTTGAATGGGATTAACAACTCACAAAATCACAAGAAAGAGCACACCATCCCTTTTCTTAATCTCAGCTTTTAAGAATGCATTTACTATTGTGTGTGACAAATCTCTTAAATTTTGTAACCATAGACTGTAGATAAGACGTGGACGTAGTCACCGTGACGTCACCCATTGTGCATACACCCGTTTGTGGACTACCGTTTTGAAGCCTCTAAGATGAAAACACAGACAACCCCCAAACAGGACAACACTGTGGTAGCGACCTGTCAGCCACAAAGTAGCCACGCCCCATTGGCTTCACTTTACAGACCCGGAGGTTGCCCACTGGTTGCAATCTACAAAGGTTAAAACAAATATGTCTAATCTGCACCGTTTACTCTAGTAGAAAGAATATATGAACTAGAGCCTGACAGATACAATGGCAACGCCATTATATTGGCAAATAATAACTTATTGGTATCTGCTTTTTCAACAATGGCTAAATAAAGCACATTCCACCTTGAGACTGAGAGTTAACGTGGAGAGAATGATGGAGTTCACAGAGACCTTCCCCCCAGCAGCCAAGAATACTCATCATAAACTGCATAATAAATACTCTCTGGACACAAATACGGACACTCCCAGTCCCTAAAATATGCCATCACGCAGATAAACCTTCAGGGCCGGGGAGCAGACCAATAACTCCAACGGAGGAGTATTGAAATATTAATGATAAGCATAACTGCCTCCCATCTTCTTGTGTGTGAAGAACACATTACCTAGCATGTAAATCCAGGTGCTGCTCAGATATGCCCTTTCATTTCTCCGTGCGTGAGCGCTATAGTCATGGCAGCAGGATATACACAAAAAAGAGATTTGAGCGAGAGCGCTTACGTAGAACAAAATGCTTGATTGCCTATTCAAATGAAAGCAATGGCAACATGTGCATCATGCCAGTAATGGCTGTTGCATACAATAGTAAAACAACCAGCAGCCTCGCTGGTCACACCTCCAGTTTGGGTGATGTCTGCACGCCTTCAGGCGGCAACAACAGCACGAGTGGGTTTCCAGGTACACTAGTATGCTGCAGAGCATCCCCACTCCGCAGGCATTGAAGTGCACAATGTTCTCATTTAAACCTTACTGCATGCAGCTTGATGAGCCTCAGTGTTTCCTGTTGCTACAATTGACCATGTGAGACATCATCTGCATCATAATCACTAATTAGCTTTTAGAAAAACGCTGCAAAAAATCAACTGTTACCACTCCACTAAATGTTCAGATTAAAAAAAAAAGAAGCACAGTTTCATCTGATACGGTTTCTTGGTATTTAGTGGCATTTCAGTCGGCCTCTCCCGGCCACACCTGAGAGCCCCGCTGACTCATTCTCATTCATGTGTGCACATCTGCTCAGTCCCAGTGTCATGGGCGTGAACCCCATAAGAGAGCAGTGCCGGCCGGTGACAAGAAATGCGATTGGTTGGCCAGCCGAAGTGACATTTGCAGTTCAGCGGCGAAGGTTATCGTGTCTGCAGATCCTCACGTGCAGTTTGGGAGGAGGAGAAGAAAAAAAAAGCTTATTTTCTCAGCCCAGATATGAAAAGGTAACATTTGCTGGAGTGGTTTGTGGGAGAGAGAAAGAGAGAGAGAGGCTCTGCTGATATGGATCAGGAGGGAGGAGATGTGTCTGACATTCTAATGTATGTTTGCCGATAAGAAAGGCGGGATAGGGGTAGAGAGAATTGCTATGATCTTGATGAAAAAAAAAAGAGCATTTCTTGTGGAGTGGAGAGTGTGAGTGCATCTGGGAATAAACAGGCTGCGGTCATCTCCTTAGGCTGAGGCCGCCCTTAGAACAATCCATCTGGAATTACCTCACTACTGTGGTCTGCAACACACTCTCAAGGCTACAGGCGCAGGTATTCCTCCACTTTTCATCTGTCGTGAGTGCATTTTACGCACAGAGCAATCTCAGACACACAGACTGTACTAAACGGACTACAATGCTGATAGAATTTAAAAGGTTGAAATAATTCCCGTATACACATGTGTATACATAGAACATGATTGTTTTTACTTCAAGCAATTGCTTTTACAATTAGGTGATTCAATTATAAGTACACTGGCAGGAAATCATTTATTTTAATAATGGACTTGTTCAATTTGTCAAGTAAAAAAAAAGAAGAAGAAAAATCAATTTCCAGCTTTTCTGCCTTTTATGTCAGACGGCTTCAATAGAGATGCACCGATACCAGATCGGATATCGGGCCGATACTGACTCAAATAGCTGGATCGGCTATCTATAACCCAACTCGTCAAACACCACTGACGTATGGAGGCACCCTAGATAGTTTGCGACCAAACAGGCTTTCAACTAACTCAAAAAGACGAAAAAGTCGGATCGGTGCATCCCCAGGCCTCAAGGAACTGTGTGATGAGTATTTGTCACACATTTTATAATCATCAGTTGCAACCCTACTTCAAAACACGCAAGAACGTCTCATTTCAACCTGCTTTTTCTCAGTAACTGCAACTGATTAAACTTTTCTTTTTCAGGATTGCAGATTGGATCATTACTGTAATACTGTTTTAATCCATTTCATTACTCCAAAACCCATGCAATTGTTGTTTCAAGCAACAATGTACCACGTATGGTTTTACGACTAAAACATTACAATAAAAGTTGATTGCAAGTGAAGACGGCGTGCAGGTGTTTGTTCCCTTTTTTTGGAAATTACATTATTGGTTCTTTTTTTGTTGTGCACCTGTCGGCTAAGACTCTTTTAAGTCTGCAAAACAATCTCTTTTTTTTCACCGGTGTCACAAAGCAATAGATTGTTGAACAGAAGTGGAATACAGTGTTTTGTATAAACTCATCTTCCCACACAGACAGAAAAAAAAAACGTGCGTGTGGACACATGCAATATAAATGCCTGCGTGTAGAAGTGTTTACCACTTGCTTCGAGTGTTTGCCATTTGAAGCTACCCTTGTGTCAGCCTCGTTACTCATGGCTCACTTAGCGCTTTGACTGGCTGCTAAAATTGTCTTTCTCAAGGCTTTAAGGTGCCACCAGCAAGTGCAATATTCATCAGATCCAACCCTGTAAATATGTATACAGAATCCAGCTTTTTACAAATTATAAAAGATCCCTTCAGGGTGGGAAAAAAGATGAAAAGAGAAGGTCAGGAAGAGATAGAAAGAGAATGAGGAAGAGGGAGGGAGATATGAGGTTGAAAGAGACACTGCCTGTGGTCTCAGCTGTAGTACGGTAGTAGATTTTTTTTTTTACACGGTGGCTTCGTGTGCTCCACTGGAGCGACGGCTCTGATTTTGACTTCTCAGTCGAGAGCAAACAACTCTTAAAAGAGGCAGACTTGTTGTCAGGGAAAGGCGGGGAAGAGGAGAGAGAGAGCGCAGAGGAGGAAGGAAGCAGGAGGGAGCGGAGCAGCAAAGGGGAAAGAGTCAGGTAACAAAGACCCGTCACATCCCTGACAAGCCCTTCAACCGTATCACTACGCCACATCACACGGAGAATAATGCATTATTCCTCTGGGAGGGTGGTCCTTATCTGCACACACTCCTACATGCTCATATCTGAGGAGATACAAATTAGAGCTTCCTCGTAAAAAAAACTGAACAACCGCAAATTGAGGAAATAGGGTGCAGGGAAATGTGGGGATGTGGAAGATCGGGGAAGAGGAGGAGGAGGAGGAGGGAAAGGTGGGTTGTTTTGCCAAAACTAAAGCTCTGTGGTGTCAGGGAAGAGAACACAACCCGTGGGGGTGAACGAGCAAAAGAGGAGGAAGCTGCAGGTAAGGCTGAGAAACTAGAGCAAGACGACTGATCTAATCAGAACCTGTTTCCTGGACCAATTAGCTGATATCGATTCACACACACATGATGCAAATTAAAAAACTAAATAATAAAAAAGAAAGGATGTGCTTTGTGTCTGGTGGTATAGAGACACAAAGCTGCACACAAAAGCAGAGTTTCTGGTTCAAAAGTATAAGTATATAATGCAATTAATGAATTGGTATTCATGGCATGATTGTCCATAGTTAATCCAGATTAATTGCACATATTGTATCTGTTCAAAATGTACCTTAAAGGGAGATTTCTCAATTATTTAATACTCTTTTCAACATGGGAGTGGGCAAATATGCTTGCATTATGCAAATGTATGTATATATTTATTATGGAAAATCAATTAACAACCCAAAACAATGATAAAAATTGTCCAGAAACCCTGACAGGTACTGCATTTAGCATAAAAAAAAGCTGCTCAAATCATAACATGGCAAACCCAAGCCCAACAGGCAACAACAGTGTGTTGACTTGACTATGACTTGCCCCAAAGCTGCATGTGATTATCATAAAGTGGGCATGTCTGTAAAGGGGAGACTCGTGGGTACCAATAGAATCCATTTTCATTCACATATCTTGTGGTCAGAGGTCAAGGGACTCCTTTGAAAATGGCCAAGCCAGTTTTTCCTCGCCAGATTTAGCGCAAGTTTAGAACGTTATTTAGCCTCCTTCGTGACAAGCTACGATGACGTGGTTTTCTAGTTTCATATGATACCAGTATCTTCACTCTAGCTTTAAAACTGAGCCTGCTACAACATCAAAATTGCAAGTTGCGTTAAAGAAATCAGTGGCGTTAAAACTAATTTGCGTTAACATGTTATTATCGCGTTAGATTTGACAGCCCTATTAAATATATAAACACATAAGGGAGTGCAAACAGAGAAAATAGCAGCTTCAGTAACAATGCAGAACATGAACATGTTTTTTTTTCTAGCCATAACGCCTTATCAGTGAACCCTGATGTATTTGTTCTATCCTGCTACCACAAGTTGAATCATGAGACAAACAAAGAAATGCAGAACTCTGGTCAAACAAAACAGAACAATTCCAAACACGATCAAAGGAGCACTGAGGCGTGGCTTGCAGATACAGTTGCAGCAGATAAACATCATGTACTTGGCTCAGGCTCATCTTATTTCCCACGGTGGAGATAACGCTTTCGTTCATCTTGGGAAATAAGCCGTTAGTTCTAATTTAATAAAATTTATTAAATCATCAAAAGAAAAAGAGCATCGTTTTTGTCAATTTGAGAGTCGTTCACCCGGCCCCGGGAGAAACGTAACGGCCCCCCGTACAGGTGCTTCGTGAAATAATTAGCGAGATGAACAATTCGTGTCTGCAGTCCGTTGTTGAGAACGTCAAGCAACAGACAAACACTGACTTTCCTCTCCATGACCAAAGAATAAGTCCACTTCCCGCATCATTTCCGACTCATAACCCAAACAAAGACGGCATCTTGATCTCTAGCAGAGAAAATCAATGAAGAGCAGTCTACTGTTCAGGACTCTGGAGAACGTAAACTTGCTTAACTTGAAAAAAAAGTTGCTCTCCATCCATATTTCCTCCTCCCCCAAACATTTTAAATTAAAAAAGGAAAATAAATTAAAAAAAATAAAATAAAAAGGATGATTTGGGAATGAAATCAATGAAACAAAACAGTAAGGTGTTAGTTTTGTTATGAGGAGAAGGTAGGAGGATTTATAACCAGCACACTGAGTTGAGTCAGACAGATGATCAGATACTCAGACAGCCAGTCAGAGATCTGGAGTCAATGAAAGAGACTGATGCCTGTCTGGGAACAGTGAGGCAGCCAAATACTCATTCACACACACACACACAAGTATACACACACACACATCATACCCCCATGTTGTGTCTCCGGCAGTGAATCTTTCTGCACCTTCAGAACAACAGGAAGGGAGCTCTCAGCAGGTGAGAAAACAGCAACAGTGCAGCTCACGTGATCACATATAAAGCCTGGCTGAGCTATTTCTGACAATCTATACACACACACTACTACACAAATGTGCACACACACGTGCCAGGTAGAGGTGATGATGGATCTCGTAAACCTCCAAGTTTGGTTAATGATCCCACAGCCAGGGTGTTGATTGCTTTCTGGTAAGGGGGGAGATTTATGCCTCTCTGGCAGTGATCAGCACTCAACCTTTTCCAAATAAACCTCATCCAAACGCTTGGCTCTACAGTGCAGCAAATGTCTATTATACTAGCCTGGTAATATCTCACTCCGTTTGAAAAGCTTACATTTGTTAAACAGCTACAAAAAAAAATGAAAAAATGTAAAATCCTCTCTTGAAAAAGCTCTTCTTCCTGCAGGGTGATAGCGCTCTACTTTCACAGACTTCTCGTACTATGAAATTCACATTAATATGCACTTGTAATTTATGTATTAATAGAATAAACTGTCATTTTCAAAAAATATACCCCATCACAAAGATAATTCAAATACTTGAACTGCTTTTTTAGCCCTGAGTTTGTCCTATCAGGCTACATACAGGTTGCCGTACCATGTTGGTTCGAGATTTTTTGGGCTGAATCAGTGGGCAACTCCCGGGTCTGAAAAGTGAAGCCAATGCTGAAGTTTCTTCTGTCAGCAGGGGGCGACTCCTCTGGTTCCAAAGTCTGATTGTATAGAAGTCTATGAGAAAATGACCCTACTTCTCCCCTGATTTATTACCGCAGTAAACATTGTAAACATGAGTTTATGGTCTCAATCGCTAGTTTCAAGTCTTCTTCAATACAGCATGATGTTCATTTAGTAAATTAATGTCCCATTAAGAGTCAAATAGACCATAAAGCAGGGAATGCTTTAGGGCGGGGCTACCTTGTGATTGACAGGTCGCTACCACAGCGTTGCCCGGTGTGGGTGTTGTCTATGTTTTTGTCTTACAACTTTAATCCTGTGTTTTCAGTTCATGAAAGTTAATAACTTTAACCTTTTTGGTTGCCAAAAATGTCTTATTCAGTGTTCGGTTGTACTTAGCTCCACCCTCTCGTGTCACTTCTGGTTGCAAAAGACCAACATGGCAATGGCCAAAAACTCAGATGGCGACGGCCAAAATGCCGAACTTGAGGCTTCAAAACGCCAGTCCACAAACCAATGGGTGATGTTACAGTCAACTACGTCCACTTCTTACAGTATATGCGCTGAATGTAGCCTGAAAGGCATACCTGCAGACACCCTGCAGGTTTCATTAGTACAGACAGTTAATATTCTCCTAAAAGACGCTAGAATACAACGTCATCCAAATACTGTTAGTGCATTAACAACACACACTCACACACACAGCAACACACACTTCTGAGACTCCTTACCCTCTAGGTAGCCTGGCAGTCCAATGCTATAATAAATCTTTGAAAAATTTATGCCGAAAGTCAACTCAAGGGTCTACTAGTCAGAAATAGTCCATTTGTTTTAATGGGTGGGTATTAAAGGGTCGACATATTTATTTATTTTATTAATAACACAGATAAAGCTTAGCGAATAGCAATGATAATATATTCCTGGTTTGCCTTTGTCTGGGTATTAATTCCACATGATGTGAATACTGTACCAGAGTCACCTTATTATAATCTGGAGCTTCGATTTTGTGTCCCACAGGTCACCAACAGGCATTAACCAATAACAACGTCCACGGATGACGCACTCACTCCTGTCAGTCTGCCATCTTCTTCTATTTAAAGCACGCAAAGCAAATCAATCCAGATGTTTTTCGAGAGAGCACGGACTTCCTCCTCTGTGATCTCTGAATTCCCTTAATTGAAATCAATATTTGCTTTGATGAATATTTTAAACCAGCAAATGGTTCCTCTGAGTTTCACACAGCTTAAAAAACTTGCAAGGGTTGGAAAAAGAGAAGACTGTAAACATTGAACTCAGACTTCAAATAGCTTGAAATGAAAAAGGGGAATATGTATATTTTGGAGGAGTAGGTACGCCCCTCTCTACCACGTTAGTAAATGTTTAGGGTGGCATGTGCCGGGTGACACCCAGAGGGGATTAATGAGCGCTGGGGCTTTTCCGCCCCACTTCCAGGTCACCCAGATGTTAAAGTCAGTGAGGAGAAAGGCCCTGCTCCTGCAAATTAGAGAAGAAGACACTGCATGAATAATGCATCGCAATAGTATGCAAATGTGTTAATCTTATCCTATTACCCCTAAAAGCCTGTAAGCAGGCATGGATTGACCACAGTTTTAAATCGCGTACAACCCTCGGCAGACGATGCAGAACTGCTTCGGCAGCGAGGGCTATACGTGGCTCGTGTTAAAATATGGAAGTTAAATAGGCTAAGTACGGTTTTTAGTGAGGTTAATCTCCATTACAAAAGGACCATAATTCAGCTCAGAGCATAGACTCTGGAGGGAGAAAAGTCACCACGATTGTAGAGCGTGACTACATAATTAAATCAAGTCCACCTTCACCTTTACACTGGCTACTCGGGGAAAAACACAAGCACGCTCTCTAATTGCATGTAGGGCAAAAGCCTGAGAAGAAAAGCACACAGCGAGAGGAAGAAAGCGTGAGTTTGAACTGCTGTAACATGCCATCAGTAACATGCTCGCCACACGGACACATATTAGGTCATTCGTGGGAATAGAGACGCGGTGATCCTGAAGCTAAACTAAAAAGGAGACCCCCTTCCTGGGAAAGAAAAGCTTTTGAGCGGGAGAGAGTGAATGGTGGGAAGAAAGAGGAGTGACATGTCTTCAAGGTACGGCTCTTTCCTCTCTCTGCTGAAGCGGAAACGACCACATATATAGGAACAAAGGAACCGCTCTCATGGATAATGGAGAGGAAGAGGAGTAGGGGCTAGTTTTTCCAACTTGTGGGGGAGCTTCAAAATGCCAGCCGGTATATGATATTTACAGTTTATCATCTATTATTTGAATGGTTTAATTAGATGTTGATTCAACGTTAATACTATATATACAAATTTTTAGCAATGCATGGCCATTTATGAAACAAGTAGCTCAGACCATGCAATCTCATTGGCTCATAGCCATGTTACAATACCCACATACCACAGTTATGACATCTAATTCCTTTGCACTTGAAGTATCACGCTGCGTCGGAGAAAAATAACCTTTGACTCAATGTGCTGTCATGGTTGCTTAGCGACAGGGTCACAGGGGGAAACAGATTACAGATACAAAGTAACAACGTTAGCTGCTACAAAATGGAAACATGTAAGGGGTAATGTACAGCAAGCCGGGCATTGTTGTGAAAGAAACCCTGACACGAAGCCCTGAAGGGGTTTCTTTCACAACAATGACCCGCTAGCTGTACATTATCCCGCTTATGACATAGCTACTTACTTAAGAAATCAATAATTTGACACAAAAACGGTCCGCCAGAGTCCGACATCAGAACTGAGCCACAGCCACGGTCTGCTATACACAGCAACAGTCTGCTATAAAGAAATAGCAGACCGAAGAACGACGTGATTGACCAATCAGAATCGAGAATTCAACACAGCCGTGTAATAATTAATGTCAGCTACTATGGGGGAGAGCTGTGTCTAGAAGAAAGCCTACAAACTGTGAAATCTGATCTGAGATCTGCAAAACCTTGCAAAAACTCACGTGAGACTCGCTGCCCGACGACCTATCCTAAACGTAACTATTCAAGGTCAATGCCAAACCTTAACTATTTGAGGTCAATGCCTAACCTTAACATTCCCGTAGAGTTTCGACAGTTTGGGGGCTCCCTTCAAGTCACTACCATGGAGGAATGGATTGAGGTGTGCCTACCTTCAGAAAAAAATCCACCTGACTCGCATGGTTCCCAGAGCATGAATCCTAATGATATTGGTGAGTCTCTGACTTTTTAGCATCTGACATTAGCATTTAGGTCAAAGCACAGCTGTGCCTAAGTGCAGCCTCACAGAGCTGCTAGTAAAGCTGTAGAGTCTTGTTTACAAAGCAATTAGTCAGTCAGATTTCCCCAGAATTTTGAATATTTCAGAGTGAAAGGTAGAAATGAGAGGCTCAATTTGACCTCCTATCCTGCATGCAGAGGACTTTGACAGGGCATTCTGACTACATCATCACATAATTTGGTAGGGCCGCACCCTCTTAGTCGACTAGTCAACTAATCAATCATTTTGGTCTTATTTGATTAATATTTCTTTAGTCTTTTTTTTATGCTTTTTTCATGATGGATGACTCATTTCCAAGAAACTTATGAGCACATCTCTGGTAAACACAAGATTTAAAGTGGTGCTTTTGTGTGATTCTTAGTGGAGAAACTCAGTTTCACAGATCTGTCGATTAAATCAACTAATCAATTAGTGGACAAAATCGTATGAGTGTTAGTCGACTAAGAATTTCTTCGAGGACAGACCTATAGTTTGGTTATCAATAGTGGATTTAAAACTGGAAGTATGGTTATCAAGATAGTTGTTCATTCATTTATTTGGGGCACCCTTGAATATGCATGTAGTCCTCCAAATTAAAGAACAAAATTACTACTTGGTTATAGTTAGGGGACCTTCGTCGTCATGGTTAAAAGATAAGTGTATAATAACTCTTGGTATGAAATGTCATCGACATGTAACTCTGGTCCAGGGAAAGGTGTGTTTATGAGTGAGCTTCAGATGCGGAGATGAAAGAGAGAGAACGGCGGTTAAAGACAAAAGTGGGGGAAAAAAAGCTTTCACTATTTTCATCTTAATTCTACCTGACCTGAGTTTTCAATTTCCTCTGGCCTTTAATATGTTTTTTTCTCTCCTTTCTCTGTGGACCAGTAATAATTCATAAAGCTTCTTTCCTCTGAAGTGGTAAAAAAAAAAAAAAAAAAAAAAAACGACACGCACGATTTTCTACTTTTGTTTTTGATGTTTTTGTTTTGTGCAAGAGAGGCTTCACCTTTGCATGACCGCCTCTATCTCCATTTGCACTTTCAAATAGGAGGGAGCTGGTTCTCACAGCAGCATACAATAAATATCATCACCATCCACCTGCATGGCCTGATGGCTGTCCTGTGTTTCATTCCTAGATTGTTGCTGGGGCAGTCTTAAGCCTTATCAGCCTCAAGACAGACATAATACTGTAGATACATTTTTTTTTCTTACTGAAACTCTTGTTTAAAAACTTTGAACCCCAGCAAAATTCCGGGAAATTCAAGGTGGAAATTTCCCATGGGAATTAACAGGAAATAACGGGAATAAAATGGAAATATAAAGGAATAAAATGGAATAAATAAAAGGGTATAAAATGGAATAAATAAAAGGGAATAAAATGGAAATAACGGGAATAAAATGGAAATATAATGGCTATTTCTGGTTAGTCCCCATAGTAGCCATTTCACATAGAGACTTTTTTTACTCCAATTTTATAGGTTACATAGCCTATGGTGGTGTGTCTTTATATTATGACAGTTTTCCTAAAATTAGATTTGAAAAAATAATCGCAATACATCGCCTTGCTTACAGTATTGCAATATATTGAACCGTTACCTTTGTATCATGATACGTATCGTATCGCCGCATTCTTGCCAATACAAAGCCCTAGTTGAAAGTGAACAACTAATTTATAAAATAAATGTTCTGCAATGAAGAATGAATGGAAACAGATCAATTAAAACTAGAAAAACAAACTAGCGTGCTCAATCGAGCTACATCCCACACGGTAAAAGCTACCTAACAAAAGCAGCAGAAGGTGTTAACTAGTTTTAAACTGTGTATTTTGCTTTAGGCTACTACCTTCTGCTCACCCCAATAATATAATCAAAACTTACATGAAAACATGTAGCGCTTTGGCTCAGACAGTGCAGTAGTGTTGGCAGTAGTGTGGGCTGCACATGTGATGGGAGAATGCACTGTGCATGCAGAGGGGTTACATTTACTGAATTCCTATTTAATGGGATGATAGCAAATGATCTGTACATGTGATGGAAGAGTGTGCTGTTAAATGCAGTGCACGGTTACAATTCAATTAAATGGGCATACTTTTAACCAAGACATGTCATGAGAGCTATTGCTTTTGTTTATATTCCCCCAAATAATTACACTAAAAAAGGTAAGAATTTTATTTTGAAATTGTGTACAATTTCCTAAAATTCCCTTGGAAAATTTTCCAGAAATTTTACCGACTCTTTGCAGCCCTACTTTAAACGATCTCAATCAAAATCAAACATCTAACACATACCAATATGCTAAAACATATTGCACTCCTCCAGCTTCTACCCACTCTTCAAGTAAATACGAATCTGTGTTGTATCCAAGCAACAGGCCATGCTGCTGAGGCTCAGACGAGGAGTGTGTGTTGGAGGCATTTCTACTCAGGCTTAGCTACAGACTCAACGCTTGATGAATGTGAGAAGGAGGTCCGCCGAGAATCCCAGACACCCACGGATCGATGGCCAGGTAATTTATGACATCGGGCCGGGGAGAGGAAGACTGCATCTATCTTTTTCCCCAGCAAGTTTCCCTCGCAACTTAAGGCCCATTGCGTCCATTTAGATCCCCCATAAGATACGTTGCCTTTCACTTTTTGTTCCCCCACACAAAACAAATGCTAGTATCATACACAAGGTAAAAACATTATTTAGAATCTAAGCAATGATTATTTAAAAGTGTGAGACTTAATGGCCTGTGAATGCACAGTTAGGATCTTTATCTAAAACTTAGATAAAGATCCTAACTGTGCATTCACATCACATTAAGTCTCTCGGTTTTAAATAATCTTTGGCAGAGCTGTGTGAGCTTGGGGCGGATACATACATGTCCCAAGAAATAACAAGGAATTGAAATCTGAACCGATTTACGTGTTCATCTTGCATGGCTTACTGAAAAAGACTGATACTGGCTCAAACTTTATCCTTATCTGAACTTTATCTTTGTGTAAAATATTTTATGTTTCGCTACTTGGCAAAATTATACAACGCAAGTTATCAATGATGATCCTCCCTCAGTGTCACTTGCACATTTATTGTATATTATGTTACGTCACCCAATGTGCCTTCACTAACAAACCTTGTGAGTATATCGGGCAGTCTTCTTTTATAATTAGTGTCTTTGGGTTTTGGACTGTTGGTTGGAAAAAAGAAAGCAATCTGAGGATGTCACCTTGTGTTTGTTGAAATTGTGATATGGGGTGTTGCGATTTAACGGTATTGACTATAACCGTGATATTAAAACAATTAAATATTAATATCATGTTACAACCCTGTCTCCTACAAAATTACATTCCCATATATCTACACTGCATTCTCAATAATGTTTCGGGCAGAAATGTATTTTCTTCCAGATTACCGTCGCAGTTTTAAACACAAGATTTAACATTTTAAATTGAAACAAAACAAAACAAAAAACGCAACAAAACTTAGGGCTGCACAATTAATCAAAAATTAATCGAGAACACGATTTTAGCTTCCCACATTTAAAAGAATGAGATCGCCTTATTTTACGTGTTATTTTGATGCTAAGATTTGTACATTCACAGTAACGTATAGCACAACATGGAAGGTATGTTACGTTGAAAGCAGTGCTCTCTTTGTTTAAATGTGCAATACAAATATCTTTCCAGAAAAATCTATTAATAATCAGGATAAATAATTGTGATCTTAACATTGATCAAAATAAAAATAATCGTGATTATCATTTTGGCTATAATCATGCAGCCCTAACAAAACTACTTGTTTAGGTTTAGGCAACAAACGTGTTAGGATTACTAAAAAAAAACATCATAGTTTAAAATTATATTCTTCTTCTGCTATTTTCTGACATTATAAAAGCCGAAAGAACAATCGAGAAAATCATCAACAGGTTAATTGATAATAAAAAAAAAAGTTTTAGCTGCAGCCCTGATTGCTACTAACAGGGTCTGATTATATCTTCCACCACTGGTACCTTGTATAAACACAAAAGTACATTTTAAAATGTCATCTGAAATTATTATAGTTCAAAGCCAAAAGGCCAAAAGCTGAAAGCATTGTTAATGCCGGTCTGATGTTTGCCAGTCCTTTGTTTAAGGAGGCTATCAGGTACACAGGAGGCTGCAGCTCTGTGCTCTCGATGGCTGCGATTATCTCCAAGGTGACGAATGCCATTAACATGGAGAACAGCCTGTTAATTACCCAACTGGCTCTGGGGCCGAGCTCAGCCCGCTTTAATCATCAGACCCACAGCTTGGATAAACAATCATTCGATCATCACGCGGCTTTGCAGCGACACACAATACAGCAATCAGCCAATTTACAGATTAAGTGATTGGACGGGGTGGATACTGTAAGATGCAGTTTAAATCCACTCAGTGGACAGTGGAGAGCTTTCCACTGGGCACTCAACCAAAGTGAATGCAACATGAAACCACAGCAACACAATTGAAAATGTGTTGTACAGTTTGCTTTCATGTGAAGCTGCCTGGGAAAAGTCAACGATCATGTTTGCACACTCTGATAATATCCTATTTGCTCAGAACACTTAAAAATGCCCACATCCTAATGGTTCTAATACAGCCAGTGTAGACTAATGTTTTTCATACAATGACCAAGCAAAATACTAGTTTTCGATTGGCTGGCAGGTGCCTGTTAAAATTGTATAACACAGCACCTCAAACACCTCATATAACACGACACCTCAGAAGATCACAGCAACAGTTTGACCCACTGAAAAATAATCATGACAACAAAAGCTTTGATTATGATTATGGGCTCCGTGGTGGAAATGACACGTTCTTATTATGGGAGGCATATGCCAGGATTAGGACTGGGTATTGAACCACCTTGAGACTTATTAAGTACAGACTGGAATGTGTCCATATCATTAAGTATTGAAATTTGTAAGGATGTACCGAATGTCATTTTTTTTTTTACATCCGAAGCTTCTATTGACGTTTTTCAAATGAAGATTTGAATGTCTGTTTTCATATTTTATGACATCAACACCCTTAAAAAAATTCAAAAAATCCTGGAACAAAGTCCCCAATTTGAATAAAATGATTCATCAGATTCAGTGAGTTCTTTATTAAAGCAACTTACTTTAAGAAATATAACTCGTCAGTGCGTGAAAGGTTAAAGGCCAACAAATATGACTTGAAGCAGAATATTGTGTTATGTAAAAACATTATTACATCCGTCTTTTTTCAATAAATGTTGACTTTTGGACTTCACTCAGGAGTTATTGGAAATATTTGAATATAAGGGAAAGACCGATTAGTGTATCCAAATATTTATCTTGGCTTAAATAGAATGAATAGACATGCAAAAAAAAAAAAAAAGCTGCACAGCATTCGAATGTTGATTTGGAATTTGAATGTCAACATTATGAATGAAACTCAGAAGCTTCGACATATTCTGTACAGCCCTAAAAAATGTCTCCCTACATTTGTAATCATGGTTACTTGTTCTTTGATCAGATAGCTCCTGATTCCAATCAAAATAATGGATTTTTTTAGACTATTTTATTTAGGTAGTTTTCATACAAAAGTCTGAGTTTGAGAACTTTGGATTTTTTTTGTCAAATAAAACAAGTTTTTTTGTAGAAAATTAATAAAAAAAAATATTGTTCTCTAACCTGCACCTGTTTATCCCACATTTCCCCTGATAAAGTCTATTTTATCAGTTTCTAAAATATATAATGACTACATAGCATAAATCTAAAAAGGGACTAAATATTTATGAGCTGGCTATTTAGACAGAAGTACAACTGTTCTGTGAGACCTGTGTCAGTACAGATGAGTCACAGCTAGCTGGTCTTTCCAGAGCTGTTTGCGACCCAGTAATTAGGGCCAAAATTGAGGGGGCGTATTTTTTTTTTCGCGGCTTCTCTCGACTCAAACACGTCAACACTCTGGCCTAAATGAAGCCACTGTGTTTACACTTTAGCATGACAGCTTAAGGTCAGCCAAAAACTGTCCTCTGTCACATTGCATCACATTGTCACAACTTTCTCTGGAACCCTGTCGCCCTCTGTAGCCGCAGTCAACAACATTATGTATTGGGAGCGTACTTCCTGTTTATACTTTCCCTGCAAATTACATTGGAATGCTTGTTGGCACTGTCCACCGCAATTAATCACTGTTGAGATAAAAGCATTGTGGAAAGAATAAAAAGCTTAAGTGGAGGAGGCACGGGTGGGTGTTTTTTGTGCATTCATGAGTCTTATACAACGATGTAGAGGGAGTGTTGGTTGTGAAAACCTCTCATCTTCATGACAGTTAATTATCCATTTACATAACTCGCTCCCTTCCACTTTATCTGATGGTCATAAATTACCCACACCTGTCTCTATGATCTTCTCTGCACCACTCCTGGTGAAATTGAATTAACTTCTCACCTATCTGTGACCCAGCTGTCCTGCCTGCTCTCAGGTAGACTGGAGCTAAATCTCAGACATCAAATAGCAGACAGCCAAAAAAAAGGGCTTAGCTCTTATCTTTTTTAAAAGACAGTCAAGAGTGAGACACAGAAGTCTGGGTAGAGAAAGAGATACAAAGAGCCTTGTCAGATGGATATAGCAACGGCGGAGAGCAAGGCAGGATCAAACGTCCAGTTCCTGCCGGTAATCCTCCTCGAGAGGAGGAGGAGGAGGTGGGAGAGAGAGAGGCAGAGAGAGAGAGGCAGGAGGGGAGGAATGGAGGAGAGAAGAGGCTGGCTGCTGCTGTGCCACGGAAAGCAAATGTTACTGTCTTTTTCATCCAGCAGGCGAGGCGACGCCAGCCCCTCTACAGCTCTTCAGACAGTCTGGCACACGGGCCACAGGAGGAAACCTTTGGAAAGATCAGAGCCCTCAGCCTCCAGCATGGAACGAGTATGTATGAGTATATTCTGTGTCTCTCTGTGTGTGTGTGTGTGAGTGAGTGAGTGAGTGAGTGAGTGAGTGAGTGAGTGAGTGAGTGAGTGAGTGAGTGAGTGAGTGAGTGAGTGAGAGAGAGAGAGAGAGAGAGAGAGAGAGAGAGAGAGAGAGAGAGAGAGAGAGAGAGAGAGAGAGAGCCCATGTAGCTGCTTAGGCCTTTCAGATGCACCACTGTGCCTATTCTATATTTAGAGGTTTTAGCCCGTATACAATGTCTAAAGTCCACATGACAGCAGTGTGAAATCCCCCCAAAAAAGCACAGTGTTTTCCTTCTTTTTATACCTCAAAGATAACACTAAAAACGTGTCTACTGTATTCTGATATTCAACAGATATGTCAAATGCTGCATCAGCAAGGAGCGCTTCACATGCAACACTATTAAACATTCAACATGTACATCAGGAGTCATTTTTTTCCAGGCAAGTTTTTGTGCTCGCTGCACGTTAAGAGACTACAGAGGAATATTTTGGGTGGCGTATAACCTTGATATAGCAAATTAAAAAGTAATTTAACAATATCTGTAAAAAAGGTAAACCTCAGATGAGACTATATGAAATAATGAAGTGGAAAAACCAGAAAAAAATATGCTATGAATCATGAAAAAGTTCAGTCCTCCAGTGACTCGTAAATATCTGTGAGAGTACGATTATTTTTGTTCTCTTGTAATTACTCCACAGATAATATCAAACTACAATAATGCATGCCAATTTTACAAATCCCCATCAGACCTGCATAAAAATAAAGTCCAGATTAAATTTACGACCCAGTAAAATAAAAAAATTATACCCTCAATCACCACAAACAAACAAACCTGCTCATAACTGTGTAATGGGGGGTTTATTTCCCCTGAATGTATCGTCTCAGGCAAGCTTCTTAGGTATTGCTCTAACTAAGTTACCAAGAATAAGACATCCGTCCATCCATTATCTGTAACCGCTTATCCTGGTCAGGGTCGCAGCTGACATTGGGCGAAGGCGGGGTACACCCTGGACAGGTCACCAGACTATCCCAGGGCTGACGCATAGAGACAGACGAGCATTCAAGCTCACATTCACACCTACGGGTAATTTAGAGTCAACAACTAACCTAACCGGCATGTCTTTGGACTGTTGGAGGAAGCCGGAGAACCCCGAGAAAACCCACGCTAACACGGGTAGAACATGCAAACTCTACACAGAAGGGCCCCAAGCCGGGTTTGAACCTGCGACTGCAGTGCTAACCACTGCATCACCGTGCCGCCAAGAGTAAGAGCAAGCCACCAAGGTTAAGCAATTTCTAAACTAATAACTAAATCTAACGATGTGCTTTGTGGGGCTTGTTGCCATCTCCCCCCATCAAACGGATCATCATACAATGATTTGTATATTTTACGAAAAGTTATTCCTCATTTTTCATGCGTTCTTTTACGAATGTCCAGCAACATGTGTACATTTTTGCTCATTACATGCATACAGTCTTTCAAAATAAACGTTCGTCTTCACAGGAAACAACTTCCTCAGGTTTAGGCTACAAAATTACTTATGGTAGTTAGGTTTAGGTAACAAAACTACTTAGGTTCCGGAAATAGTGTTGTCACTATACTGAAATTTCTAACTTCGATACAATACCTTGAAAAATATTGATTTTCAATACCATTTTCGATACCAGAGGGAAAATTGACGAGCATGAAATTTTAGATTTTTATTAAAAGATAAATAATGGTGTGTGTGTGTGTCAACTCGCTGTCGGAGAGAAGAGAGAGCAGAACCCGCAGCTGGTACTCGTGTATCAATACTTTGGAAAATGAGTGTTGAAACCCTTTCAAATATTCCGTATTGATATGTATTGATACTTGACAACACACCCATTATTAGTTAGGTGACAAAAAAAAATCAATGTTGACTTATGGTTTCACACGGACCTAATCCTCCCTACAGAGCATTTGTCGCTCTCAATACTTCCTGGTTCATGAATATGTGGATCACATACGAATTGACTTCATGATATATATAAATAATTCCAGTGGAACAGTGTATGAGAACAGCCTGCTCCATCATGATAAGAAGCAATATGTTAACCTTACACACTAAATTCTAGGATTTGCAAAATCCTCACAATTTCCTAGAAATTTTTCTACCAAAAAGGATCAGTTTATTCTCATAGGAGAGACTGAGCCGTGAGAGCAACATGTCCGACAACTTGAGGGATCAGCGAAAGAGCAACGTGGGCCGATCATCAACAGCTAAAGTGATGCTACGTGCCGCGGTTTCAGGAGGGCAGAGGTGAGGAAAATCTAAGAGGCAGAAACAGCCTGATAAGCCAGCTCTCTCTTCTCCATCTCCCACGCAGTTGGACACTGCCTGCAGCGCCTCTTTAAAAATAGGAGAGAGAAAAAAAAGCTGTCACTCTGGATTTAGCCTACTTTCCAACATGCCCATTAATTTCAAAGCAGATGGCAAAAAAAAAAAAGAGAGTGAGTTTGAGGGAGGGGCATCCTGCTATAAGCTGCTGAATAACAGAGTGGAGAGCTTCAGACGGGAGTGTATGGTGACCTAAAGAAAACAGGGAGAGCAGATTAGAGCTATAAAGTTGTTATTAGGAGGAGTTTACTGCTATTAGATGTTGCAGCTCAAGTTAGCGGCATCAAAGGATGATACTGCATGAAGCGAGGAACTCGCTGGGAAGCATTACTCTGCTCTGTCTAGCCACACTTCCCTTGTAGGCACTCATCATCTAAGCCTGTCTGGGGGATTTAAGAGGCGATGGGTGCAGGTATATAAACCAAAGACGTGTTCTGAAATGAAATAAAAGGAGGCAGAGATTGAGAAACAGGCCTAGGGATAGATCCATCTCAAGTCTATACTAGGATGTAAACATTCCCTGCAGACCGAGAGAAATTGCCAGCAGTAAACAGCGCTGCCATAAAGACCTTACAACCCCGCACAGCGCTGATAAAGCTGTTCCTATAAGCTGGGAGGCAAGGTGAAGCAATCATCTCAAATGCAATCAGTCTATCTGTAATTAATTAACACGGCGAAGCCCATTGCGAGTTTAGCTAATGCACAGTAACTTAGGTAAATCATATCGCAAACAAGACGTCCTCAAGGACAATCATTAATCACGAGATCAGCCATCATGACGAGCGTCCTTGAGGCCTTTTTTTTTTTTTAACAGCTACTCTAAAGGTTTTCATATCGTAGAACCCATATGGGAATTTCCTCATGTCACATGTCAGCTTTTACTGTCAGACACTGCTGAGAGATGATGTGTCTGAGTAAGAAGGAAAGAGTGAGGAGAAACAGGAGGTAGAAGGATGGACCAAAGTGCACGCGATGATGATAGTAAGAGGTCGAGGAGGAGAAAAGAAATCTGTCCGTTTGTCTCCGAGAGGACCAACGCGGCCGGGTGAACTCCCCTCTAAAACTTATCAAACAAGCCTGCGATATGACGTCACCGTCTCCCACGCCAGGACATCAGTCATCCTCATTACAGAGGAGAGAAGTAGCTGAACAAAGCAGGAGGAGGCCAACGGGGAGTAAATGAAGCAATGTTTGTAAGCTGCGGCGCCAAAATATATTGTCATGTACACTCACGCCAACCTGCGGCTATGGTCAGCAGCGCAGCATTGAGGTAAGACCCTTTGCTCATGAGCAAAATAGACTAGTACATCATACAACCCCACTTCAAAACACCGAACTATCCCTTTAAAGTGTGGTTGTATGCTATTTTCAAAACCCGTTATTTACCCGCGAGAGATGACCCTCACCCCTGACCCCTGGAGCAGGGCTGCCAGAGGATTCCTCTTTGTATGAAGATCAATAAAACATCACTATGTACATCACTCTCTCCACAAACACACAATAAATCCACCTCGGGTTTGTTCCACCACAACAACCTACTTCGCTTACACAAAACAAAGCAGCACGACATCAACACATGAACATAAAAATAAGAACCATCTGATGCAAAGCAACATCATTATCCGATCCCCGACGGATGACGGATGCTGGCGTTGTGTGGGTATACCACAATGGAACAATCATTTCCATCAGCCCCGTGTACACATTTAGGTGTCACACGACCGGCCAAGACTGGAGCTGGCTGCATCGAGCAGATGTGGGGAGAGATAATCATTTGGATACCGTTGCGAGACAGTGGGTGTGTTGAGAGTCTAATAGTATTTGGACATGGATCTGCACCACTCTATTACATGCAGGGGAGCTGGCAGGGTAATGGAATATTTGATCAGCGCATAGACGCACAACAAGCTCAAACACTGTGGGGCCAATAGCTGGATGTCGGACAAGTCCACTGTCTTTTCTTTTTAATCCTGACATGGGGTGCTGAGGAGACAAAACAAATCTGACAGTCTGCAACACGCGTGATAAAATATATAATACTTTTTCCCCAGGTCAGACTGACAGCACAGGCCTAATAAGAAGCAAGCTTGTGTTATGTATCACTATGGGGACCGTCTTCAAGATCCAGGGGAGATAATAACACTGGACTGGAAAGAGCTAGTTAGGTTGTTTCTAACTCTTTCCTGCAGATACGTGACAGGCTGACAGCTGTCCAAAAACATCTGAACTGTGCACTTGGCTCCTGAGCTGTTGAGAGTTTGTTTGCCTCCAATCACACGGACACCATCTGGGGTCCACCCATTCCAAGTAGTAGGGCTGGACGATATGGTTGAAATCCATAACTATGTTTTCCTGATATCAATATATATTTACGATGATGAATAAATGCAAAAGCACAATAAAGTAATTACATTTATGTTCACAAACGGTATGCTACACTTCCATGTGTTAACCCTCGATTCATTGTTTTTGCAGCAGAAAGCTAAAGCTTCTGTCTTTTACATCATCAAGTTGTACGCTGATGACGTCATTACGTTACGTTACGTGCAGTACAACGCCAGAGTGGCTATTGCCTCGTAATGGCCGCGGGAGATTGTTGTTAGCATGATCCAGCTTAAATCGATGTAAAATAAAAACCATAATAGATAGAACATTCATTCTATTTGCAGCAGAAATCCAAGGTTTCTGTCTTTCGCACCAGAAAAATTAGCATATCTCAAAAAAAAAAAAAAAATATGCTTGGTGCAAATAACTTATGGAGTGTTAAGAAATATGTTGTTCATGTTTCTACATTTAGAAATCTTTTGGCCCAATATGTTTTGTGTTTATTTAGTGACATTTTAAGAAAAAAATCTAATTTTTGTATTTTCTTTTTTCATTTATGACACAATTTCAATATTTTTATCAATTATTATAGTTTACTCACTGAGATAACCTTGTAGCTTAGGTTGTACAGACTTTAAGGATATGAAGCATTTGAGGATACTCCAAGAAATGACATCGCAATAAGAAAAAAATACCTTAACAGTACCGTTTTTATTGCAGAGTTCAAAGGGTTAAACTCTTTGCACAAAACCTTCAATAACTCACGTTGTTAGATTTTAATTACAGACTGTTTAACATGATTACATTTGGACAAAAGGTTGTTATAGAAATGATCACCTAGCCTGAATTCCAACACTGATGTGCAGACCACACACCCGCACGCACGGACACACTGCCAGAGATAATACGAGGTCATCCAGATGAGGCCTCTTGGCTAATCACAAGTGCAATCATCCTCTCAAGCGAGGCTCTTCAGGATAAAGAGGGTCTCATTTCATCTGACGTTGCACATATCTCTTCTTTCCAACACTGTCTTATCAGCTCAGCCCTCATGTGAAAACACAGCTGCACTTACGGAGGAAAGTCAGCTGGATGTCTGTGCCCCGTAGCCTAAGCATGTGTGTTCTCTTCTGCATCTGTATTTTTTATGTTCATGTGGGTGTGCAGTGATTCACACAAGACAGGAGATGGCAGGTTGCATCAGTACAGGTTACATTTGTGTAACCTTTTTTCTATGGAAATCAATTAACAACACAAAACAATGATAGATATTGTCCTCACAGGTTCTGCATTTAGCATAAAAATATGCTCAAATCATAACAACATGCCCAACAGGCAACAACAGCTGTCAGTGTGTCAGTGTGCTGACTTCACTATGACTTGCCCCAAACTGCATGTGATTATCATAAAGTGGGCATGTCTGTAAAGGAGAGACTCGTGGGTACCCATAGAACCCATTTTCATTCAAATATCTTGAGGTCAGAGGTCAAGGGACCCCACTGAAAATGGTCATGCCAGTTTTTCCTCACCAAAATTTTGCATAAGTTTGGAGCGTTATTTAGCCTGGTTGGTACCAATGGATTCCTTAGGTTTTTCTAGTGTCATATGATGTCAGCATCTTCACTCTAGCCTTAAAACTGAGACCTCTAAAGCCTAAAAATCGCAAGTTGCGTTAATGCGTTAAAAAAATTAGTGGTTTTAAAACAGATTTCAGTTAACGCATTATTATCGCGTCAACTTTGACATTGGTATTAAAGTATAAACAGATGTCCTTTTTGGTGTCAAAATACTAAACATATTGTTCACACATTTCGTAATTAAGTTGAATTTTGGCTTCATGCGCTACAGTATCATGGTTTAATCAAACAAAAGATTTACTTGTACAGCTGATTATTTCCCTGGGTTGCCTGCCCAAACATTCAGCACTACCTGGAAACCCTGCTTTGAATGTCTAAATGTGTGCGCCTGCCTTTGTTGTAACTGTGTATGCGCACGCACATCCGCGCACGTGTGTACAGTATGTGCGTCCATCCTGATGTGCCTAAGATAACGCGAGAGACACAGTCCATTTAGCCTTATCGAAAAAGTTATCGCGCTGACTAAGAGAAAATATACACAGGCAAATAAACCCCAGATAGTATCTCAATATAAGTACACACTACACTTACACAAACTTTTATCCCCATCTACACACACACAGCCCCTCAAGGCGACTCTCTTTAATAACTCAATAGAATGGTCGATATAGCAGGCACATGTATACTCAGGTGAGCTGAGCTGGCATGCTGAACACAGAGAGCTTGGTTTATGGCTCTCACTGTGATAGTTAATGGGGCGAAACCTGAGGTAGAATACTGCGAAAAGATCACCTCTACCATTCAGAGCTGAAATGCAAACTGTGACATTTGCATCGGCATATAATCAAGTCATGTTTAAAAACTAGACAGGGAAAGAGTTTATAGTGTATGTGCAATGTTGTATGTAAAATACACAACCAAAAGTGAGGCTTCAACAGAGAAAAGCATCTAACTGTAGCCTGAGATTATGTATGTTTTCCCAAATAAAAGTACAGTAGCAGGCATCGGCACATCTCCGACATAGGGAATGAGTATAAAACGTAACTGCGAAACAGAAATTGTCTGCTAAACATCAGCAGGTGGATGCTGCATCCTGTAGAACATCTTTTTGTCTCTCCTCCCTTTGATATTCTCTGTAGAGCAACACAGACCAGCCACAGGCCAGATGTAGCCTATGTGTCTACATAAAAAGCTATTCATAAAGAATGTACAATGAATATGTGCATATCTCCAAGCGTGCTTTGCAATAGACTTTTTCAAAGACATCAAATACTGGCAAAGAAAAGGCCTTTTTTTCCCTTCTTTTATAGTCAGGTTTAGATTGCTTTCAACCCATCACGTTATCACTATCACCAGCAGCTATTTTCTTTGAACTGTGTTAACATTACTAAGCTAAAAACGTGACTCTTTGAGATGCCTCGTAATTCCTGTGAAGGCAACCCTGATTTGCACGCATCATCCCTACATTAGCAGGGTCAGACATTATGTCCCATAGTCACACAATGTACTCCCAGAGAACCCATTTTCATTCACATATCTTGAGGTCAGAGGTAAAAAATTACCATGCCAGTTTTTCCTCACCAAAATTTAGCACAAGCTTGGAGCATTATTTAGCCTCTTTTGCGACAAGCTAGTATGCCATGCACGGTATCAGTGGATTCCTTAGATTTTCGAATTTCATATGATCCCACAATGTTCACACTTCACTTTAAAACTGATCGCGCTACAACCTAAATATTGCAAGTTGCGTTAATGCGTTAAAGAAATTAGTGACGTTAAAACAAATTTGCGTTAACGTGTTATTATTGCGTTAACTTTGACAGCCCTAGTAGTTAAATAACATGACGTATGGTTTCTGGTCAAGATTTACTTTTATTTTAGAATATAAGCTTTATTTTTTATCGCTATATTTTCAAAACGTAAAAGGTTGTACAGTATTTCTTGGCAAAAGCTAAGTCAAGTGAAATCCTTTACATACCGTGCAGTGGTATACACAGGTTTACAAGTGAGGCAATCTCGGAACGTGATTGGTCAATACTGCTCGGACTACAAACAGACACTAGAACGCTTCAGATACCAAAATATTGTCCCCGTTGCTTACAAATTCTGCATCCATATGTTTATAGAGATTACAAAGTGAGGTGCCATCACACTGATGGTGCTGCAAAGCTGAACTTCTGTGAAAGACAGACGGTCATCTCCACATTGGCTTAGCAGAACAGCAGGAGAACAGCTATTTGCTGATAAAGGCGTTACAGTAATAAGAGTCCCCATTACAACAGGCTTTTCTCTCCGGGAGGCTAATGATAATTAGACATATTCCACTGTCCAGCCATCCGTCACACGGCAGGGAGTGGGACACTGAGCCCTCTACAGTATGAGTTTGTCCTCTTCCTATATATAGGACACACACATAAACACAAAATCTCACATAAAGTGATTTAAGTGGTTACAGTGTGTGCGCTGAGGGAGAGCAGTAGGAGGATAATGTTTGGATCAAGGCAACACATTTTGATGATTACACTCCTACAGCGGATCCTGGGACTCTGCTGGCTAATGTGCGCCATAAAAAATATATATATCCAGTGTAGCATCTTTTGATGACTGAGGCATAATGTTTTCTATGGATCAATGCTGAACTCATAAAGTCCAATCACCTTTTCTGTGCAGCCATCAAATGAGCGAGCAGCATTCATTAACATATAACGACTAGCACTTCCAAGCTAACATTCTGGTAAATTCCTATCCTGATGCTAATTACAAATGAGGTCTATCCATCTAGTGACAGTCAGATAACAAGTTTTTTTCTCCGCGGCAGCCGCGGTCGTTATTCCGCTCAGTGTTGCGCTATCATCCGAACGGCATCACTCACAAGAGTCCCGACGTTCGCTGGCAAATTAACTACCTGATGAACCCTCAATCACCAGACGAGCTCGTGCAGCTGTCATCTAAATGAACCACAATCTCTCTCTCTCTCTACGCACTCCTTTCCTTCCATCTGCCTGCTTTTTCCTCAGCCGATGCATTCAAATTGACTTCATTTTTTTTGACGCACAGACGAGGTTCATTACACTTCCAATAACGGATAGTTAAACGAGTGTTATTGTACTTAATTAAGTACATTTGTAAGGTTTTAATTGTCGGAATATTGGCAGGAGGGAAAGAAAAATCAGGGGAAATATGACGAGACAAAAGAAGCGATTGTTCATATTCCTCACCATCGCCCACTTGGGTTGTTGTTTTCATATTGCGCAATTTGGAGATGCAACTCCAGGGCACAGTGCCTATTGAGTGCGAGCATATTACAAAACAGCATGGTGGCACAGTGTTTACTGAGGAAATTACACATCATGCCGCTGTGTCCCATAAGAAAATTTTTCAATTACACTTTCATTGCATTTGTTGATGCGTGATTGCCTGAAAATGAATCTAAGTGGCTGTTGGGATTAGAGCATTAACAGATGGGAAGAAAGACAGGGGGAAACGATAGCGCAGATGGAGGTCAAGCATCTTTATTTTGATGTCGAGAGAGATTCACAGCGTGGTGAAAGATGTGGAAAGAATAAGTCAAGCATAAACTTGCAGAAGGGAGCCAGAGAATGATAAGGAAAGATTGATGGATGCGATGGAAGAGGCAGTGTGAAAGAGGCAGGGGAAATAAAAGAGCGGGAGGGGGTCTAAATGATGAAGTTTGCTCTGTGTGACAAGCCGTGGACCTCGTATTCTCAGTATATCTCATGGCGACATGCTCTTAACTATGAACTGCATCTGCACCGGCATGCGCTTATTAACCAGCTACTCAGGGTTCAGGAAAGAATCACTGAATTATTATTAGCTTTGGTAAGTAAGCCAGTAGGAGCCGATATGCACTTTGGAAACTTTGGAAACTTTTAAAGTTTTAATGTTTTAATGTTTAATCAGACTTCATCTGAGAAGACGCAGAGATGTACTGTAGTTCGAAATAAAGTCTGGACATTAACCTGACAGATACAGGATAGTGATGCAGCTGAGAGTAGTCTACTGTAGGTCTTTCATTTTCATTTTCAGCATTACAACCTTAGGGGAAAAGTCAAAACGTTATACTTTTGAACCCGTTTTCCAGCATTGCATCTTAGTTTCATGATCTCACAGGTGTCTACTTTCTGTCATGAGTGATAAAATACTCCCCCGGGGTGAAACTTAACTTTATATCCACAGGCTGTGCCGTACCGCTCTGCTCTTCTTCTTTGCTGGAATGTATGTCTATTGCATCACATAAGTATCTCAAATAGTCGTCAAGTCAATGTCATGTAGAGTCATGTTTGTTTTAACTGCAATGCCACAGTATAAAATGAAAAATATGGACAAATACAGCTATGCTGACTGTATGTACCATGGTAAAACTAAAAAATACCATCTATTACCATGGTACTTTGTAAGATAAGGTTTTTAAAAACTTTCTGGGATTTGACCGACAAACCAACAGAGTGACTTTTAAAAATTCGACTGGGCAACATGAGGAAAGATTACCTTGGCACAGTCCAACTGTTTACGGTAGTGTTGAAGCAATATACTGCGTTCCTGAGTGTAGGTGATGTAGTGTCACAGACAGTCTGAAATCGGCCAATTTGCCAGGCTTTCAGGGTATGCTCAGCACTTAAGCCTTGGCTGAACCGCGCATTGTACTGTGAACGCGGGTGTTTGTCGGAGGTTAAGAAATGTTGCAGTAAATCCATTCAGCTCTTTCTTGTGGCTGCTGCCCAGATATCTGGATGTTGCCAAGCTTTAACAAACAGGCTCTCGGTGCTATCAGCCCTAGTTATCAGCCCGTCACACTGTACGGGGAAGATAAATCTAGGCAATTAAAATTTAAATTGCCGTGTGCACTGCCGTGACTTCCCCTCTTTCCGTGTGTCTCCACGTCTCTCTCTCGCAGCCGGCTGGACTGCTTCAGTCCCATGTCAGAGCGGAGGCAAAAAAGAAAGGTGTGCTGCCCCGGGATGGAAAACATGCTGGTCAAACACAGATACATCTCACTTCTTGGGGAACCTTAAGAGATTTACCACAAAGCTAATTTATTTTGCCATTACTTCTACTCTGCCGGTAGTCTGTTAAATGCTTGTGCTTTCCACTCAAATGCCTCCGTCTGTCTTTTTTTTTTTTTAAAAAAGAAGAAGTATGATGAGAAGGTTATCAAACTGAATCTGCAGATAAGATGAGATTTTCTGGCTGGTAGAAGTTAATGAGTGGCGTGCAATGAATACAGCAAAGAGCAAGGCACTGGATGAGAAAACTAAAGAGTGGAAATACTCATTGATTTAGTGATGAAATGAATAGTATATCAAATGGTCAATTGTCAGAAATTGACAATAATATGAGAATTCATTAATCATATCAGTCATTTATCAAGCAAACATGTCAAATTTTATTTATTGGGTCAAGCTTCTCTCAAGTATAATTACTTAATTATTATATTAGGGCTGTTAAAGTTAACGCGATAGCACAAATCTGTTTTAACGCTACTAATTTCTTTAAGGCATTAAACGCAACTTGTGATTTTTAGGTTGTAGCGCATTCAGTTTTAAAGCTAGAGTGAAGATACTGGTATCATATAAAACTATAAAACCTAAGCTAAACCTACTGTCATACTAGCTTGATGCAAAGGAGGTTAAATAACTCTCCAAACGTATGCTAAATTTTGGAGAGGAAAAACTGGCATGGCCATTTTCAAAGGGGTCCCTTGACCTCTGACCTCCAGATATGTGAATGAAAATGGGTTCTATGGGTACCCATGAGTCTCCCCTTTACAGACATGCCCAGTTTGGGGCAAGTCATAGTCATGTCATCACACTGACAGCTGTTGTTGAGTTTGCCATGTTATGATTTGAGTATTTCTGGACAATATTTGTCATTGTTTTGTTTTGTTAATTGATTTCCAATAATAAATATGTACATACATTTGCATAAAGCAAGCATATTTGCACACTCCCATGTTGATAAGAGTATTAAATACTTGACAAATCTCCCTTTAAGGTTAATTTTGAACAGATAAAAAGATGTGCGATTAATCGTGATTAAATATTTTCATCGACTTGACAACCCTACATAATATATATTAGTCTGGATTTGCTTCTACTAATAACATCCCACCACTGTCACCTTTTGCCCCGGGATTTTGTATTTAATTGCTCTTCTGTAGTTTCTATTTTTTACTTATCGTCTTATTTTTGTTTTATATACATCTCTTATTATTTGTTTATCTGTACTTATTCCTGTCCTTGTGCTGCTGCAATAACCAAATGTCCCCTCTAGGGATCAATAAAGGCTCACCTTATCTTCTCAAATTTGCTGCTTTTCTGCTTTATATTATGGTGAACTGACTGAGTTTTTGAACTATCGGTCCAATCCTCTCATTCTTTCCTTTTTCCAACATCACCCCTCTCATGTAATCAATTTCAGGTCAAAGATGCTCTGGAGGCGAGAAGAGTTTGTACAATTCACCCCAGACAGCTTTTACAGAGAATTCCCAAGCGGCTCTTCAGTCAACTTGATGGAACAGTTTCCCCTCCTGGTCAAAGCAGCCAGTTCTCATTTGGCTACAGAAACACTCAAAGGGGTGTAGGAGGGTGAAAATAGCAATCCCATGTAGGGTAATTCAGTACCTCAGGTAACATCAGTGCAACACCTTGCCCTCTGCTGCATCACAGGATTGGAGAGGTGACCAGGGGGAGAGTGATAAAGGCAGGACGGCTTTGACAGCTTGGAAAACAGCGGACAAGTGCTCCTCAGTGGTTCTTGTGTAAATGATAGGATGAGTGCCAGATGAGTTCCTCGAAGAGGAGATATGAGGCCAAGGATGAGTGGAGACTGCACTTCTATAACCACCAAGGGTCTAAGGATAGAGGATGACGTATGTTGTACAGAATGTAAAGCCCTCTAATCATTTTCTGGTTTGGGGCTATAGACATAAAATTGACTTGTCTTGTTGGAATTGGTTGTTCTGAACTTCTTCTAATCTTTTTATATCATTTAAAGGGCCAGAATTAATGATAACCGCCCATGTCCTTGTTACCATAGCTCCAAATGATGTCATCAGATTGCTTTGCTCTCAGTCCAAACTACCAAACACGAAAAAAGAAGCAAATGCTCACAGTGTTTAGTAGGTGGAACCAAAAAACATTATATATTCCTAGATCAGTGACTCAAACAAATGTAGGGCAGCAATTATGATGATGATGATGAATATTTCAGCACTGATTAATGTACAGATTGTTTTCCTCAATCGATTTGTCATGTTGCAGGCTGTTTTCATACTCCGTTCTTATGTATACCCACGAAAAGGCATGCACTGTAAATCGTACATATCCCATGAAATAAATTTGCATGTAATCAACATAATTGTGAGCCAGGAAGTATAAAGAGTGACAAATGCGATACGCATCATGTTACAGGGGTTACGATTCAATATTTTGCGATAAAGTAAATAAGGTGATATATTGCGATTTTTTAATCTACTTTTAGGAAAACTGTCATAGTATAAAAACACACCACCATATGCATAAAATCTGATTAAAAAAAGTTGACTTTTTATGCAATCAGAACAGTGACATTTGTATTCATCACAGTCCTTGTAACATCCAACATCATAGCAATACTTTGAGAGGGCTCATACACTGAGAGGGCGCATCTCTTCGCAAATTAAATAAAGTATTGACTGAGTTCATCTCTGCATGTTAACTATAAGGGATATTCTGTTTTTTATTTCGATATTTTCTTGCACCCCTAATGGGTGGGGCGAGTAAACACCAGATTTTCACCCAAGACCAGTGTTCGTGTCCCGTGTGAACCCAGGAGTCAATGTTGATTTATTTCCGTACTTAAGTTACGCCAGCTCTGTAGTTATTTTAACCCAAACCACGATATTTTTCTAAAGTCATTTTGTTGTCTAAACTTAACTAAGAACTTTTTGAAAGATATCATACGAACCGCTTTTTGGGAATACGTTAAAAAATTAAACAATCACCTAAAACCGGAGCTGACGTAGATCACCTTTGCTTGTTTTTTTTTCCAACCAATAGTCCAAAACCCCAAAATAACAGGTTACGCATAACTATTATATGGCAGAGAAAAAGCTGCAAACCATCACATTTGAGCAGCTAAAACAATTAATCAATTATTAAAATAACTAACAATTAATTTTCTTTATTATGAATTTGTCGATTGGCTAATCAATTAATCAACTAATCATTTCAGAGCTATTCAAATGATTAGCATATTTATCTTTGACTAATTTTCTATCCATCGCCCAATCATTTTTTTTTAGCACTAATGAATTTTGAATCATTTTCAAAAGGGAACAATATCTTGTCAAATCCCCCTAGCCACTAATTGGGAAATCCAGCCAAACCTCGCCTGTTGTTTCTGGCTGAGTAATACTGAGTGGAGACAGAGATGTCGAGCACAACAGAGACTCTCAAACTCCTCCACATTATCGTTCCTGCTGCCGGGCAGAAGCAGCTGTGTCTCTATTCAACTCCCTGATCGATAGCAATAGATCTAACCGTAGAGCTGCTTTCACCGTTATCAGTGCACATATTGACAAGGATGGTGGATCAGCGTCAGCAACCCATTCAGGCCCAAGAGTCAACATTATTTAATGGGTAGAGATAATGCACATGTAGTTGGTTTTTTCTTCTTCTTCTTTTTTTGTGAGGGTGTTAAAGTCACCGAATAAAAAGTAATCCATTCAAGCAAAATTTAATGGGTATGAATTAGCCATTTTTAAACTCTCAAATCGACCATTCACTCCTTGCGAATAGGATTTGCACAAAAGAATAAAACCAAGTCAGACACAGCAGCATTTGAAGCACCCATCTCACACACAAACACACATACACAGACACACAAATTGCCTCAAAGCCTCGGGCAAAGCAACGCTGCGCGCTGGATTTTCATGCGCCCGTTTGCTTTAACTGCTTCTCCATCATCACATAGACAATCTTTGATCTTTGATCAATGACAATGGTTTGGCCTTTTTTCTCTGTGCTTCCTCCTCCTCCTCCTACCCGTCCCTTTGCACTGCACCCACCCATGCGGAATAACAACGGTAACATCTCACTACCAGCGATCAGCAAATCCAACACAATACAGCCGCTGTGCCCAGATAATGCAAACGACCAGATAAGCATTAGAGTGATAACCTCACATACACACGCAGGATCTTAAAGATGCAAATAGCCTGGCAGCGGTGCAACACGGTGGGGCCGCGCGAGAGGCCTCTATGAGGCAGGAGATATGAGGATGATGAAGTCTCAGAGGTGCGCTGGAGAGCTGCGATAATAGAAGAGCTTTTTCCATCTGCTGGAGGAAGGGCCGGGAGCCCGGGCGTGACAGAGCGGCGGCGGTGGCCACGCCCAGGGAGAGCGAGCATATGCAAAACGCGAGCATATGCAAAACGCGAGTCAAAGAGAATGAATGGAAACATGAGGATCGGAAAAGAGACATCCCTCATTTCTCACGCAGGGCTTTGGCTTTGTGATAAATCCCCAATCACTTTGCGACGATCCATCTTGCTAATGGTACCACTCTCTTATCCAAACTGCTATGTAAATATCATTCTTTATAGCCCGTAGGCAAGCAGTGCCAACAAAGTGTTGCCATGGTGTGTGTGCACGCATCTATGTGTGTGTGTGTTACTACCTTTGTTTGCACAATAAAGCAGAGCACTAAAGCAGAGCGAATGGTTTCATACAGGCCAACTTGGTTCAAATAGTTTCCACCTGATTTGGTTTATATGCTCAGATGATGCACACCTGCATTATCGTTAATATGCAGTAAAGCGCACATCATCTGAAATGCCCCGGAGGAGAATAAATCACCTGCAAAAAACTTTTTGCAGTGGATGTTTCTCTGTCTGTCTTTCAGGGGTCTCTGCGGTCCACCATACACCACGCTGCTAATCAGGGACGGACTGAATGCTAATTGTAAACACAGTGGGTGTTGTTGTCACGGTGATGGGTTGCGGGAGCTGGAGCAGTCCTCTCAAGGCGTGACTGCCTATGTGGTAACCTCAATTTAAGCACGCAGAAACTGCCAGCGCGAACTCCCTGATCTCATCACCACGGAGGAGGAGGAAAACGAGAGTCCACTCGCGTGCCTTGTAGCTCTTTTCAGGATTTTCCATCCCAGGCAGAACATACTCCAGACGGATGTTTTTTTAATAAGAATCACGTGAGGGCTTTTCAATTCTTAATGCTGTAATTACGTGTAATGGCAAAAACACTGAGCAAAGTTCATCATCATTAAAGAACATGAAAACATGAGGGCAGTTCCAAGTGCAGCTAGTAACAGTGTCATCAGGAAAACACACAAATGAAAATCCAGCCAGTGCCGATGACCTCAGCTGCAGAAGGGGTTTTCCCCCCAGAGCGAGGAAGCAAACTTTTACAGGCATGACTCGGGTATACTAGCTCCATTTGAATCTGTAAAAATGAGTCACAGGCCTAGACATGAAATCATTTATGAGGCTTCCTCTGGCTGTTTGGTTGACTTTGAGACTTTCACAGAGAAGGGAAAGACCTCCCTGCCCCATAAATAAACAGCTCTCTGTCCTCACTTCCTCTGCGCCCCATGCAACAGGAGCATTACAAAGACCCGTGTGCAGAGCGGAGACCCACGGCTGACCAATAAACTTACATAACGTAGCGGACAAGCTTGGTTAATCATGTCTGCGAATAAGATCTGAGAGCAAAGAACAACATAAATCGGGCTGTTGTTAACAAGTAATAGGGCCAATATGTCCTCAGCTCTAATAAAATGGTTGTAAAGAAACGTGGCTTGGGTGCTGCTGCTGCACCAAACAAGTTCCATAAACGTCTGCAATATGAGGTCAAAGAATCAGGGCTAGTATTACCCATCAACTTTTTCCATAAACATTTCCTTAAAATAGACTTAAGGTTGAGATGTCACCAGAAAATACATAATACTTAGGGCTAATCATTTACAGTTTTTTAACAAGGGCTGTCAAAGTTAACACAAATTCATTTTACCACTAACTTCTTTAACACATTTACGCAACTTGCGATTTTTAAGTTGTGGCTCAGTTTTTAAAGCTACAGTGAAGATACTGGCATCATGTGAAATTAGAAAACCTAAGGAATCCATTGGTACACACTATGTCATACTAACTTGTCGTGAAGGAGGCTAAATAACGCTGCATACTAAATTTTGGCGAGGAAAAACTGGCATGGCCATTTCCAAAGGGGTCTCTTGACCTCTGACCTCAAGATATGTGAATGAAAATGGGTTCTATGGGTACCCACAAGTCTCCCCTTCACAGACATGCCCACTTTATGATAATCACTTGCAGTTTTGGTCAAGTCATAGTGAAGTCAGCACACTGACACACTGACAGCTGTTGTTGCCTGTTGAGCTGCAGTTTGCCATGTTATGATTTGAGCATATTTTTTATGCTAAATGCAGTACCTGTGAGGGTTTCTGGATAATATTTGTCATTGTTTTGTGTTGTTAATTGATATCTAATAATAAATATATACATACATTTGCATAAAGTAAGCATATTTGCCCACTCATATTGATAAGAGTATTAAATACTTGACAAATATCCCTTAAAGGTACATTTTGAGCAGATGACAATAAACTGTATGATTAGTTTGCGATTAATTGTGATTAACTATGGACAATCATGTGCTTAATCAGGAATAAATATTTTAATCAATTTACAACCCTACTTTTTACAAATTTTCACTGAAAAATGCCACGTTTTTCTTTAAAGGAACAGGTTGATTTGAACCTCTTTTCTCAAAACTTTCTTTCATTTCCTGATGCAGTTTAGAGCTGCTAATGATTGTTTTCATTGTAGATTAATCTGCCCATTATTTTTTCAATTACTCGATTAGTTGTACGGTGTTTATCATGAGGGCTCATATATCCCAGAGCTTATTGTGACGCCTTTAAATGTCTTGTTTTGTCCGATCAACAGTCCAAAACCAAAAGATATTCAGTTTGCAATGATATATAACAGAGAAAAACAGAAAATCTTCACATTTGAGGAGCAGGAAGTTAACTTATTTCCGTGAATTCTACTTGAAAAATGACTCAAATGATTAATCAATTGCCAATATAGTTGCAGATTAATTTTCTGTCCACTGACCAATCGATTAATTGACTTATCGTTTCAGATGAAAATAGAAATTGGAAGAAACAAAAACAAATTATTTCAAAAAGCTCATCAATTAATGGTGAATGTTGCCACTGCAAATTATAGTTTTATATATTCTGTGATCGTCAAATCCCAAATCTTGTTTGTCATCATGTTGTCTCTGCTTCTGTTCATCCAAGCTTTCTAGCTGAAAAACAACTCCTCACCCTCAAAGGAAACATCAAGTCCACATTCATCAGCATTACTTAGAATCTAATCTGTTAGCGCTCGTCCCGGAGGAGTTACATCACAACTTCCTCCCAGCGGAGTCAACAGACCCCTCGGTCACTCAGGGGGGTCGTCCCTCCCAGATTCCAAGCCTTAAGGTCCACAAACCGGAAACCACCACCCCCACTTCCCTGTTCCTGATTATTTTAGCATTGCATTAGAAGCTCCGGCCATTAGATGAACAGGCTCGTTTTCTCTCCGCGTCCATTAGAGGCTCGGCCTGCAGCGGTGGACGGGACTGGCGAGGGGGCACTAACAGCCCCTTCGCAGTAAATCAGAGCAGCAAATCTGCCACACTGTGTGGAGCTCCATAACTCATAGCTCAAAATAGAATAAAGGCTTCTTAATAGAAATGAAAGGATCTGAGAGGCTGTGTCTTTGTCTGTAGGGCTCTTATCATTACCTTGAGTGAGGTTACACTGAGGAGAAGTCGCGGGTGATTCAAGCTTTGATGCATTTCAGGGCTGGAACTAATGATTACTTTCGTTATCTATTCATCAGCTGATTATAGATTTGATTAATTGAATACGTGCTTATAAAAATTCCCCTACAACTCAAATTACATCCTCAGATTCAGTACAAATTCCTGATAAATGTACAAAGATATAAACAGAGTCCTTTCTGCCCTGGACATTTCTGACAGTATCGGGCAAGTCGCCTTGGCTGCCGAACGTGAGCAGACATTATGTAAGCTGGTGATTTATTTTTGGATGTGACACAGCATGTCGAATAGGTGTATTTTAGCGCACGGACATTCCTCCGGCATCTGGTGCTGGGAAGATAAATAACACTTCTGTAGGCTGAAGAAAACATCCGGTTGTCGGAATGAAGAGTGATAACGCAGCTTTTTTTTCCCACCAAACTGTTTCTTTGTGTTCATAAAACTGATATCAGTTTGAGCGACAGTGCTGGGGAAAGTTGCCAAATATATTTTCAATTTAACTTCCATACTTCTGTGCTTACTGGAAGTTAGTGTAAAATTCTGCAGAAGAAGTATCGCATGAGAAAGTGAACGGGTGTATTTTAATACCACAGAAATCACCATTAATCTCCCTTCCTTTCTGAACCTTCACCCCTTAAACAAAACACACTATATTGGATTCCACTGTATATATTGCCATGGAGGCGAACGCAGCTACTAGCGCTGACTCATCATCCGCATTTAAATTATTCATTAAACCTCGAGCCAGATCCGCCCGCTTAAAGCTTTCTGATCAATTTCTCTGTGTAACTGCGCCGTGATCACCCTGCTCACACTTTCCCCTCCTTTCGAAAAGCAGCAACCAATCGCCACGTTTGCTTTCGACCTGGAAACGATCCATCACAATCTGGCAACGTATGCAGACGGTTGCGAGGAGAGTAGTCGGTACATATGACGCGGCGTACTGTTGAGAAACGTTAAAGAATGTCTGAGGTGTGGTTTTAAAAGCAGCTATTACATCTTGTATTTACACCTCGTCTTTAGTTGCAGCATATGGGTGTGCTTTACTGAATGAATATACTACAAAATAACTTGCACAAGAGCTGGTAGGCAAAGGGTTAAACATGTAACTGTGTGAACTTGTTAACTAGAGTCAAGATTTACAGATGGCTCGTGCGTGTGAATTTGCATACGCGCACAAGCCTCTCTGTGCATGGCTGAGCACGTCAGACCTCTCTCCTCAGACCCTCCGTTTGCAGATCTGCCGGACGTGTGTGCGCTCATTGTCTTGTCAGTTTGTGGCTCTAATCTAATTGGACTGTTGGGGTGCTTTACGTGCTCTGTAATGAATGGCAAACACACACCGCACATCAGGGGGATGTCCTGAGGAGGAAGCAAACGTCAACAGATGGGTTTAATATTCAGCAAATGAACAGTCGGATCTTTCACGCGAGGCACTCCGGACGGGGCCAAATGAGATAGAAATGCAAACTAGGCAAACACTCCACGCTCGTTGATTTACTAAAGGCTAAAGTCTGCTTTAAACAAAGTACAGAGGAGCAAGTCATGAAGAAGTGAGGGAAGAGGGTACGGCAATTATTGAAAGTTTCCAAAACCAACAATCCATCACTCTTGTGCTTTCATGCCAGGTGTGTTTAGATGTGAAAAGGGGCTGAGTTTCCCACCCAGTCGCACAGCAGTTTGTGAAATAATCACAAAGTTTAATGTATTGATTTGTGTAAATTAGAAACAAAATTCCCATTTTATCAATTCTTATAATCCACGTAATTGTGAACCGGGAAGTATAAAGAGCGACAAGCTCACAAAGTAGTTTTATTTTGAAAAGACTGGATTTTCGAAAAGACACGTGCGTCACGTTTTGCTGGACATTTGTAGGAAAACGCACAAAAAAATGATTTGTTTAAAGTCGTGCTGAGCGTCACGAAAAAATGGGAAATTTGTGTCTATGCACACAAATCAAATATATTCAATTTTGTGATTTTTCCACTAACTGCAGTGAGACTGTGTTGGAGTTTCAGATGCTGTGCAAATTGTTCCTTACATAACTATTTCTGATCCAGTGCCGGCTGACTGCTCAACCGCTCAGCCTGCTCACCTGAAACTGTGCACATGTATCTGCAATTATATAAACTCCCCTTTTTTTTATTACATTTTTAAACAGAGAAATCAACAATGTGAATGTGTGTTGTGAGGTTATTCAGCCAGCACACAGTCAGCATTAACTATTAATAATCAATTTCAGGAGGTGGTTTGTGGTGCCCTGTCAATATTCTATGGAACACATTTGCATTATAGCAAGTCATGCAGTTAAACTCTGCATTATAAACAATAGAAACATCATAACCTGTATATTGAATTCTCTTTTTTTATGATGCATATTTATACACCACCAATGCACTACAAGTAAAAGACACGTTGAATTGTTGTGAATAAGTTAATAACGATGGTTCAAAAAGAAGAACCATATCAAGTTTCCATTATGCATCCCATCAACAATCAGGTTTCTGTATAAAATGTGGAAGTTAATTTCATGTTTTTAAGAACAAACAACACTTTCACACTGACCCTGTGTTATCATATATCAACTCAGATCACGACCTGAGCATTAATCATTAACTGCCAGACAGCAATCAGTCAATAACCACTATGTGCATCTGCTGAAGCAGTAATTGCACTGTCACTCTTCTTTCCTGTTCAATTTAGTATTTAGCATTTAATATTGTTTCCCACTTGATGTGTTATAGACTACTTCTCACCCCACCTTTGAGTTAAGCCTTTCTGACACAAACAACTTGGCTTTCCGACGTGGTCAGAGTCACACTGTGTAGCTCGTTTGAAGCCTTGGGTGGCCTAGAGTCAACGTATCATTATCTTACAAAAAGTTATTCCTTATTTCGTGCATTTTCCTACAAATGTCCAGCAACATGTGACGAATGTCCAGCAACACGTGTCAATTTCAGCTCTTTGCATGCATTTATACTTTTTAAAACTTCCGCCTTCCGTCACACGAAACAGCTTTCTTAGGTTTAGGCACCGAAACTACTTAAGTTAGGTTTTGGAAAAGATTGTGGTTTGGGTAAAAATAACTACGGAAGTGGCTTTACATAAGTGTGGAAGTTACGTGACAAAAAAGTCAACATTTGGGTTAAAATAACAACGGAAGTGGCGTTACTTAAGTACGGAAGTTATGTGACAAATAAGTCAATGTTTGGGTTAAAATAACTACGAAGTGCCGGTACTTAAGTACGGTAGTTACATGAAAAATAAATAAATGTTTGGGTTAAAAATAACTACGAAGTGGCGTTACTAAGGTACGGAAGTTACGTTACAAATAAGTCAATGTTTGGGTTAAAATAACTACGAATTGGCGTTACTAAAGTACAGAAGTTACGTGACAAATGAATCAGCATGGACTTTTGGTTTCATATGGGGTACGAACACCGGTCTCCTGGGCGAAAGTCCGGTGTTTATCGCTCTTTATACTTCCTGGTTTACAATTACGTGGATTACATACAAATTAATTTTGTGGGATATATATGCATTACGATGCTTTACTTTTCGTAGGTATAGCTACAAACGGTGTATGAGAACAGCTTTCAGTTTGTTTGTTTGACTGAGATCCCCACTATTCCCCAATTTGAAAAGTCAACAAATATTGCAAAAGCCATATCAAACACCCAACATCCCTCTGAGTGTCCTTAGAAAGCTATAAGATTGTTTTGCAGGCAGATTAACTCAGTTAGATTTGTGTTCAAGGTGCTGTGTTATACCATATTAATGTAAACCTGCCAGCCAATCAGAGAGAGTACTTTCTGCGAGTATGACATAATCAACAATAAACAGTGTAATTGTATTGACGTAACTCTTGCCACAACGCTCCACGCTCACAACAAAACTGCCCAATAAAACAGGCATTATGAGTTTGTGTGTAATCGTTAATGAAGCCACAATCTGCTCCGTCTTAATAGGATGCTTTCCTCACTACAGACCTTTCAAATAACAAGGGAGTCTCATACAGCTGTGATGACAGTTGTGATCTCTTCTATGCAAACCACAAACAGACCTAATGATCTCAGGCAGTTAAATAATTCAAGAAGCAGATGCTGCAGTGAAGAGTGAAGTCATGCAGGAGGCAAGTTTCTAGTCCATTCCGGCTCAATCAACTGTTTGGGGACACAGCTGTCGAAAAACACGACACGCCATCCTGAAGATGTTGGCTAAAAGTTTTGAGCTGCTTTGCCCCGGGGCACCGCATTAGAAGGCGCTGCTAAAACTGCATTAAAAAACAAAATAGCCAATTAATCAAGTGCATCGTTAAAGTCTATATAAAAGAAATGGCAGGGAATCCTGTGTTCCCATCCCATTTTTGGTGCCTAGCAAGCCATCCTATTGTTTTTCTCATTACCCGCGCTCTCGTTTTGTCCTGAGGCGGGTGGGAACCTGTCATTAAGCAGATGAGAAAATGGAAATGCCTTCTTTTTTCATTCCGCCGGTTTGATTGTGCTTCTCAAGACAAAAGTTCTGTGCGGGATGTTCTCAGAAACCTCGCGGATTCGCTTTTAATTAGGAATAAGCACTTCAAGGTTACAGCGGGCTTTAAAGTGCTTGTGTTCCCACACTTTCTCGCAGCGTGTTTTATCCTCTGTATCTCAATAAGGTGCAAAGTAGGGCAGAACATAATTTGTGTTATCTCATAACCTTGATGAAAGCACACCTGTCACAAATAGACGATGCTGTAAAGAACCTGCTGGAGTTGTTTGTTGCACTAGAGCCACTTCTATTGCTGCCATGTATTAAAAAAGGCTGTTTGGATCACTTGGATCAAGGTAAAACAGATAATTATCATTAGAGCACTGAATGATTACAAGTGTAAATGAAACATCTAACCTGTATTATTCCCATGTTTTAATTCATTTAATTCAAGATTCATCTATTTTTTTTTTCTTTATCTGTCCATCAACTAAGAACGGTACATCTACAGAATCTCCTAAAACACTTTCAGATTTGCAAACTGTACATTTGGGAACATTTGTACATGTTGAAAAAATTATCTCAGATGTTCTTAACCAGAGGTAATGTACAAGTACTCAAGCTAAATATTTCAGTAGCCTTTCCTCTCCTGGTCGCAGCATGATGGGAGCCAGGCCTCTTCTAATTATTGGAGGAGGAAGCACGAACGAGAGGAGTGTCAGCGTGGGTGCAAAAGGTCGGAGGACTCCAACACTCAGCTGTCAGGTTTCATGGAGCTCTTCCGTGGAAAAGTTCCTCTTGTCACCCTGAAAACTTTCAAACCCCCCCTCCACACCTATAGCTCCAGTAGTGATCTCAGAGATTTGGGGTGGCAGCTGAACCCTCACCCTCGACCAAACTCCTCAGGGACTTTAGCTAGCACATTTATAATGTCTCACACACACACACACACATTTGACCATGGACTTGCTTAAGGGAACACACTGATACAGTATGTGCTGGACAATCCGTAATTTATTTGCTTTATGGATTTTCCCTTAAATAAATAATACCTGGCTTCATTTTTGTCCCCGTGCATTGGGACTGCTACAGTTGGAGAGAGCAGCTCAGATCATTTTTACATCCTGCTGAAAATGATGTAAAAATGGCCACACCAGGTAGAACTGTTTCCAAGCAACTAGACCAGCTAATGTTTTCCAATTTTAGTTTTTGTAGAATAAATAAGAGTTTACAGCCATGCTAGCAGCTCTGTGAGGCTTAGGCGACTAATTGCTAATACAAGCATGCTAACATGCTCACAATGACATGCTATCAGTGGGCTACCACTGGGTCTGTAAAGTGAAGCCAATGCGGAAGTGCCTTAAACTTGCAGTCTTTCTAATAGCCAGCAGGGGGCGACTCCTCTGGTTGCAAAAAGAAGTCTGATTGTATAGAAGTCTATGAGAAAGTGACCCTACTTCTCACTTGATTTATTACCTCAGTAAACATTGTAAACATGAGTTTATGGTCTCAATCGCTAGTTTCAAGTCTTCTTCAATACAGCATGATGTTCATTTAGTAAATTATGGTCCCATTTAGAGTCAAATTGACGATAAAGCAGGGTATGCTTTAGGGCGTGGCTACCTTGTAATTGACAGGTCGCTACTTTAATGGACTTGGACTTGGACTTATATAGCGCTTTTCTAGTCTTCCGACCACTCAAAGCGCTTTAACCCTTTCACAGTGTGTTTTCAGTTCATGAAAGTTAACTATAACATTTTTGATCGCCTGAAAATGTCTTATTCAGCATTTCAGTTGTACTTAGCTCTACCCTCTCGTGTCACTTCTGGTTGCAAAAAAAAACAACATGGCGATGGCCAAAAACCTAGATGGCGACAGGTAAAATGCCAAACTCGATGCTTCAAAACGGCAGTCCACAAACCAATGGGTGACGACACGGTGACTACGTCCACTTCTTATACACAGCCTATGCATAGTATGCTGATGTTAAGCAGGTATAATGTTTACCATGTTCACCATCGTAGTTTAGCGTGTTAGCATGCTATAATTGGCTGATTAGCACAAAACACTATGTACATATGGGAATATCCTTATTTTTTCAGATACTTGGTCGGAAACCTGCAACTGATTTTTTTTTTTCCTCTGAGGAACATGAACGTATGTACAAGACTCCCATGACAATCCATCCTGTCGTTATTTTGTCAGTTTGGGCTGACCGACCGACAGACAGACCAACATTGCCATCCCTGGAAACATGCCGCCAGCATGGCTGAAAACAAAGGTTCTTACAAAATAAAGCTTTGACTGGGGTGCCCTCTGACCGCCAGAGCTCAACCTGCGAGCAGCAAGCTGTTGTCAAAACAACAACAAAATATCTAATGTGGCTCAAGAACACCACAGGACACGGCATCATTTGTGCAGCTTGAGGCTGTTAAACCACACACACACCCACGCACACACACACCCACACAACAGGATTTCCAGTATGTTGATAATAGCATCATTTACATGGCCAAATGGTCCAGACATGTAAATTAAAAGACGTAAATGAGATTAAGAAGCACCAGAGCATTGAGAAGTTCTGGTGTTCTAACCGCCATAATTAAGTGGCAATCAACTAATAAACCTTATCATTATTAATAAAAAATCATGAAACTACATGCATGCTGGCGTTCCTTTACAACATTCAAAGAAAATAACACGTTTCAGTTCTGATTATTTAGTAAATCAGCTATTTTGTTTCCCACAAATAAGACAGAAGCGTGAGTGACAGTCCAAAGCCCAAAGCAGATTTGTAGTTATCAATCAAACCAGTGCTCGACGATGCTGCGGATTTCTAAAAGGTTGGCTCCGTGATTACACAAATTAAATTCCAGCGGGAGAAAAAATACATCAGTTCTGCCAGTCAAACAGCCAATCACCAGTGCCATTCAGCTGTCTGGTTAGAAGTAAGCTCATTTAAGCCAGCGAGGCCTGTAATGATCTCCCAATAGTATCATCACTCGCGCTGACATTTAAAGACAATTAAATACCTAAGAGATGCATTATGTCTGTGCCTTAAAACCAATACATTGTGGGTATTAACTAAGGAGCCTCTAATGGGGTTCATCATCATATAGTATCTCTACTGTCCTGCTTGGGAACATGTTAGTAGAAGAAGAGGTAACACTTTATTATAACCATCATTTATAAATGGTAAATTGATAGTTAAGTTCAATTCAAGTATCTGTTAATGACTAAGATATTATTTGTAAACCGTAAAGAAATTGTTTGTAAAGCATCTATAAACATTATTTAGATAGATAAGTAACACTTTGTCAATGGTTAATAATTGGTTTCTGGTCCATCTATCTATGTAATGTTTATAGATGTTTTACAATTTCTTAAAGGTTTACAAAATATATATATTATTACAAATTATAAATAGTATACATATTATAGTATATAAAATGCTACGATGTGTTCAACAATAAACTGTTCATAAATACGTTACTAATGTAATCAGAAAGTAATTGTTATTGTCTTTTATCAGCTATGATACAATATAGAATTTATAAACTGATTATTTCATATTACACAAACTAATGATAAAATAACAGAAATTATAGCATTACTTATAATTAGTAAAAAAAAAATATTATCATTTAATTGGTAAAAGTAAAGTAACTATTATCTAAGTTTAATTAACTATCATTTATAAATGATGGTTATGATGAAGTGTTACCAAAGAAGACACTAACCTAGTTTTTCTGGGAAAACTCTGAGTACTTTAACATCATTCAACGTCTTTAAATATAATTTAGAATATAATGCATTTGAACAGTAAGTCCTCTATCTCTTAAGAGTTTCATTATTTTCCGACTGCAAGGTTTTCATTTCCTCCCCCCCATCTTAACCAGCACAAAGAGGACCAGGCGAGAGGAGCTGTTAAGAGAAGAGGGGCTGTGTGTGGGAAAGATGAATGTCACCCGGCTCTGCAGTTCATCATCTCTGAGGGCTATCTGAGGGTGGCAGTCAGAGAAAATGCGATCCAGTACTCCCCCCCCCCTATACTCTGTCAAGGTCAAGTCATATTGGAAAAACAAGGTAAGGATGAGAGAAATGAAAGAGCACTGCCGGGGGCAAAGACGAGCAGGTCAAACTCAACATACATTCAGACCCTCAGCTAAATGTTTGCAGGTAAAGTGGAAACAGTCGCATGTCTCCATAGACTGTGTACCAAAGGCTACGGCCTTAGCAGGGAAAGGTGGAGACAGCCGAGGGTTTCATAAATTCAAATGAAATGTCTCCTGTGAGAGGAGCCTGTTGTCGATGAGTTAATGAATACGTGGTGGGAAAACACGAGGGAGGGAAAGACCCAGTTTCATTGTGTGACAAATGTGAAGACAAAGAGCAACAATATTGTCTGGAAATGATGGTCAAACTTGTGAATGCCGGGTAAAAACACTGAGAGCCTAGTTTCAACAATTTGCAGCTTCTGCCTTTTGTCGACCTAGGGCTGAATGATTGGGCGAAAAAATCTATATTTTCTATAGATAAAACTACTGGCCTGTATCTGGGGTCTATTAAACAGGATGTGCTCTATACCAAGCATCATCACATCTTCTTTCTATATGATTAGAATCAAATAAAATATATCAGTGGCTTGATGTTGAAGACAACACAATGGTTTTTTTTAAACCGTCAGTCAGTCAGAGCCCTGTTAGCGTACTTGTCTACTGAAAAACATTCAAAAGGTTTATATATCTAGAGGTCTGGCCCCGGATATGATGAGGCAACAGAACACTCCATCTTCACAGCACTCACTGGTATGTCACGTCTGACAGGGTTTGACACCAGTTGTCAGACAACTGATCTCTGCAGAAATTATGCTTAAGCTAACAGTAACGTTAGCTTCACAGACTCGCAGGAAGAGCTGCTCACAGATCTGGATCCCTGGGGGTCTTGATTCAGAGATTCTACAGTGATAAGCTTAATGATGCTTTTTTGGGGCACTTTGGGGGCAGTGGAAACAAGTTGTGAAGTTATATTGACATATCATCTTTTAAAGGTGCAGTGTGTAGGATCTGGCGGCATCTAGCGGTGTGGTTGCAGATTGCAACCGACTGAAACTTCTCCCGCGTGTCAAGTGTGTAGGAGAACTACGGTGGCCGAAGCAAAAATGTTAATACGCGAATGGCCCAGTGTTTGGTTTTTCCGTTCAGGGCTACAGTAAACATGGCAGCCGGCTCCGTGAAGAGGACCCGCTCCGCATGTCGATTTAAAAGGTGCATTCTGTCTGCTGTTTGGTGCTGAGCAGGTAGTGTACAGTGGGTTTTTAGAGTTTTTTCTCAGAAAACAGCTGCCTGCTGCGGCTGAAAAAAGGCGCTATGAACCGAAACAATAAAGTAAGAAGACAACAGCCAACAGTTTTTTTTTTTTTTTGTTATTTTGCCAACTCACAGAATTGACATTAATAAGCTACAGCTGAGTAAATTTGAGAGTTGTCATTATGATGGGCGAAATCAACAGTCGGCAGCTTGAACTTTGCCTCTACATGATGATGATAATATGATATACTCTTCTTTTTTTTGCAAAAAAAGTTTTTATAAATGCCAGTTTTGGTCCCAAGTGTCGTAATAACCACTGATTCACCACCACATTTCTCTAATAAAGCAGAAATGGTCAATAATTTACATGAGTTTGGGGGAAAGATATCCTCTGTATCCAACCACCGTGTCTTGACATGGCAGATGTGCTAATTTACTACATAAATGCGGGAAAGAAACGGAAACTGAAACACAGTTGAATGAAAAGGCAAATATAAAAGTCTTGTAAAAGCAGAAGTTTGCCCGCTTTACACCACAGTTCTAATTCTGGCTACAGCACCTGCGCTGCATATTCACGTGGGATCAATGATGTAGAAAATGCTTGTGCGACATAAGTATGGGGAGGTTTCTTTCCGAAACTAACAGCTCAAAGTCTTAAAGTGAGCAAAGTAAAAGCAGCACTTTTACTGTGATCTCAAGATCCAAAGGCGTACAAAATGTAGGAATGTATTCTTTAAATAGTGAAACACCACTTGAGACGTGGAAATTAGTGAGAAAACACACCCGACAGCCTGAAGATACAGAGTATTAAAACCTCTGGAAAAACACTTTCAGGTTGTCAGGATTGAAATGTAGAGAGGAAAATAACACCTTTTTTACCCCACTCAGCGAAAGAAAATTACACTTTGCAACACAGCGAGCACTCGACAACTGAATACACCCACGCATACTTCTCAGAAATCGGCAAAGTCATGATAAGAATGCAACACATGCTCAGGGTTTGGTGGGATAACAGTGTGGTGTCCAGACTTCAAGTGCACAGTCTGAGCCAAGCATTGTTGGACTGATCCAAGGTGGGGATGGGTGCGCTCTGAACTCTCTGTTCTCTGTCCAGATGTTTCTTGTTGTCTGGCTAAGTGCGTGGGGAAGGGAGGAGAGGGGATTACACAACTCTTTCTCTCACTCACTCTCTCTAGCCCACCAAGTGATGTGCTTATGCTAAGCAGGGAGTGGGAAGTTCTGAATATCCCCTCAGAAAAGGGAAACTAAACAGACACAGAGAGATGAATCAATCTGTAATTGCTAATTGCATGTTACACCTACTTAAAGCTACTGCGAGGAACTTTGATTTTGTGTCGATTTTGGCGGTCCCTGTGGACGAAAGCGGTAGTGTTTCCGAGTACCAGATTCCCTTTAGAAAATCTCTCGTTGTACTGCAGCAGGGTCTGACAGTCTACTCCACGCGGTCCTGGTTCTGGTTTTCCCATGCCTACCTTCCCTCCAGAGAGCCAAGCAATACGGCCTGGGTCTCCAGCAGCTGGGTGTCGGCTTCCAGCGGGGGCCGGCGAAATCATGCAGGTTCGGCAGCAACTCAGCTCAGACGGGGCCTCCAGCAGCGACCAGCCCACCGCGGACTGACCCTGATCGGGCTTCGCTGTCTTCTCCCATCGTAGGCGATAGCAAAGCCAGATTTGGGTCTGTCCGTGGCGGGCTGATCGGTGGCACCGATGACAAACGTGAATAATAACTATATAGACGTAGCCAATCATCTCGCTGATGGTCTCCTTTACTTATGTAGGTCACATAGAGGCATCAGTATTAAATGAGACTGTTTCATAACCAGTTAAAAGTTCCTCGGAGTAACTTTAACAAGGAGAGTTAATGTCCGTTTTATTCTATCTTGATGCAGTTATACAATCAACACCTCTCTAAAACACGACTGATAAAGGTAGGGTTTATTGCAAGACTGTCGTATTAGACTGCATTCGTTTTAGCTAGCTGTACCTAATAAACTGCCACCTGAGTGTGTAGCCCATTGACCACTATTTCTATATGAGCTGTGTGTAAAACTGTTGATAGGACACTTTGAACAGCACATCAATTATTACTTGTTGCATTGTGAATTATTAAACCATGTTGTTTTGATATTAGTAAAACATTCTCAAAGCTCCTTTTCATGTTGTACAGAGGTCAATGGAAAGGGACACAAACCAGGATGTGTTAGGCGCAATGCAGAAGCCAACAAGGAAGAGAAGTTTTTGGCCATAACATGCTGGCTAAGGATCTTGCATTGGTGCCATCACTGGCACGAAAGCCAGTTTGATTTGATAAACCAAGGGTAAGAATAAGATCAAAAACAAACTGTAACCAACTGATAAAAGTTCTTTGGTTAATATTTGAGGAACACGTCCAAAGGTAAGAAGGAAATCAATGTGTATAAATAAGTGTATTAATAATTGACTATAACTAACAACCTGATTAAAGTACATCTGGGTGTGATTGTGTAAGACTTCAAAAGGTAAGAAGGAAACCATTGTACTAATGTTGATGTATTAATTATTGAATATAACTTAACAACCTGATGAAAGTCCATTTTCAAACAGAAAAACATCAGGCCTATTGTCTCCAAATAGTATAAACCAACGTCTACTTTCTACTTTTGTTTGTACAGGTTTGCTGACCCAGAGAGAGACCACCACAGTGTATTGTGTAGTTAAGGCAAATCTCTGTCTGCTAATGGAGGGTCCCTTGCGGAGAACCAGATGAGTGGTGCACGTCAGTGTGAGGGACATGCTCAATTTCACAAGAGAAAGCTACTAAAAGCTTCCTCTCAATCAGATTCTCCGTGACTCCACCTTCTGTGTGTTCCTCTCCCTCTTTGTTTTCCCCAGGAGCTTCCGTCATATTAATTCTAAATTGTTTAGCTCTCGTGTGTTCACGCTCCGTTGCTTTCATTATGCTAACATCGAAGTGGTGGCAGCTTTACTGTTTTTTCTTCATCTTTTTTTGCAAAGGGAAATGGGATTGAGGAAGCTCACCTGCCTTCCCCTAGCTGGCACTTATGAGAAATTGGTTTTTAGAAATATCATCAATCACGGACGGACAGGACAACTTGCCTGCGTTACACAGAACCATAGAGATAGTCAATTCTGTCTGGAAAAAAAGCTAAACACTTTCCTTTCCTCACCAAGCTGAACCATATGTCTGAAGTAGTGAGCGTGCTGACAAATGCTGAAACTATTGAAGTTTTTACACGGACACTAAATGAGATGGACGTGAAATAAAAAGGCTCCGATCGACAACTGATCAACTCATAATCTCATGCATGAACCGACAACACTACAACTCCAAATGTGTGAAAGAAACAGAAAACAGTGAAACTATATTTATCAAATTTGTTCAAATATGTCAACTTGGGCTGTCATTCGATTCAAATATTTAATTAATTGCAATTAATTGTCCATAGTTAATCACAAATTAATCACACGTTTTTTTAACAGTTATTTGTCAAGTATTTAATATTCTTATCAACATGGGAGTGGGCAAATATGCTTGCTTTATGCAAATATATGTATATATTTATTATTGGAAGTCAATAACAACACAAAACAATAACAAATATTGTCCAGAAACCCTCACAGGTACTGCATTTAGCATAAAAAATATGCTCAAATCATAACATCGCAAACTCAAGCCCAACAGGCAACAACAGCTCAGTGTGTAAAAACTGCATGTGATTATCATAAAGTGGGCATGTCTGTAAAGGGGAGACTCGTGGGTACCCATAGAACCCATTTTCATTCACATGTCTTGAGGTCAGAAGTCAAGGGACCCCTTTGAAAATGCCCATGCCAGTTATTCTCGACAAAATTTAGCGTAAGTTTGGAGCGTTATTTAACCTCCTTCCCGACAAGCTTGCATGACATGGTTGGTACCAATGGATAGTTTCGTATGATGCCGTATCTTCACTCTAGCTTTAAAAGTGAGCCCGCTACAACCTCCGAAATATAGGATTTAAGAGATTAATTAAAAATTGCAAGTTGCGTTAAAGAAATTAGTGGTGTTAAAACAAATTTGCGTTTACACGTTTTTATCACGTTAACTGTGTCAGCCCCAATGTCGACTCCTTAAAGTAATCGAACTAAGATTATTTCACACAGAACAAATGGATAACAAAAAAGTGCAATGTTGCACTGAGAGACAGTGACACACCAACTGTATGATGAAAGAGAACAAGCCCTCACACGGTGCTGTATGACAGTAGACTAAATATAAACACAACTACACATATACAGCTCTGAGGAATTAGTTTCTGTGTTGCAACATGCTACATAGTCGTAATATAATAAATACATTCTCTGAACTGTTGTTTTTTTTTTACTTTTCCTTCCCAAAGCTTTTCAGTCTCATCGTTCCTGTCCACCAGAAAGGATTTCTTAAATTGCTGTGAAAATTCTGCAAGATAACTTCCACAGCAGATAAAAGCGTAAAATAGGTTTCCCTGGCTTTTGTTAACAGTGACAATTACAAGTCCATTAGTATGCAAGATGGCAGCTTATTTCAGATACATTAATGGAATAGAAAAACTTGGTTTGAAACCTGCAGAATACAAATGAATGTCTGTTAAAGACTGACAAGGTTGTTGTGTTTTCTCTGTGTCAGGATGGTCCAGTGGTTAAAGAGGCCGACCTTCAACTGCTCAACTTGGGTTTACTCCCTGCTGACAAGACTGTTCCCTGGCAAAGTGTCCTTGAGATAGATACTGGAGCTGGTGGTGGTGGTGGGAGGGTATTTTCAACAAGTTACACATCACATTATGATATATTGAAATATTATTTCTCTGAGCCTATAATCAGTCACTGATTAATTTCATGTGTGGGAACCTGGATTAAATAACCAACGAGAATTGAATTCAAAGGCTCAAGTTCATAATGTACAGTTTATTAGTGCTGAAAAGACTCGTGGATTAGCTGCACAGAAAACTGATCTAATATGATTTTTGATTCATCATTTTAGGTAACCGTCAGATGAAAACAAGTCACCACCAGCTGGTTACAGCTTCAGAAATACGGAGATTAACTTGTTTTCCTTTCATTCTTCTGTCATTATGTAATAAATACTTTGGGGTTTCTAATATCCTTTTCCCACCAAAATTAGCGTATATATGCAGGTTTTTTTAAACACAGGAAAACCCTCTAAAAATAGCCAATAGACTCCTTTTCCATCCTTTTTCCCAGCAAAACGCTGTGATTTTTTGTGTCACATTCAACATCACAGACGCTCCATCTGTCTTAGTAAACAGTGAAAATGTTACGGTGGTTACCTCTTTGAGTTGGTGATTGTTGGAACAGCGGAAAGACTAACAAAGACGGTTTTGATAAGTTTTATTTTGTTTCTGTCGAGTTTGAATGAAGTCTGTTTTTTACGATGATCAGCGAGGTAAAATGACTGTCTCTGTCAATGGAGTCTGGTGGCTTTGAGGAGAGCATATTAATTGTGTTTTGTGCGTTAATAAACTATTATAATTGTCCACATCCCTGTTGATTTTATTTATGATATATTCACTTCAACACGCGTCACATAGCATCACACCGGAAAAGGGGCGAAAATTAGCGTGTCCACCCGGGTGTCATTTTCCCTCACAGCTGATCAGAGCTGGAGCCGATAAATACTTGTGAATACTGCAGAGTCATTTGTCCCGGAAATGGTTGCCGATTGTAACCTTTCCCACTGAAGAAGAAAGCCAGATGTTAGTGGGTTTTTTGTCCAGTGGGAAAGGGGCCTTACTGTTTATCAGACTAAGAGACTAAAGTTTCAGTTATACTTTCCGCAAGGACGGCCGCACGCACATGAGCTGACGTGGAATCGTGACAAGGAAGCGCTTGAATCTTTTATACTCTGTGCGGGTTTCTCCTCGCGGCAAACAGACATTGTCAAAGTCAAAGTTCTCCATTTTTTGCGGGCGAAAACCTGCCGCACGGGACAAAGGGCTGTGTCTGGTGGTGTGACGTCACTTTGGCCATGCGGACATTCGCAACCCTAAGAGGTACTAAGATAAAACTCTCACTTATCAATTAAGTACAGCCCTACATCAAATTAACAAGAGTATTTTAGATGTGATATAATGCAATGCATTTGAATCGAATACTGATAAAAGCACAGTATGTTTGAATACTGTATTTCGATACTGCAACAAAACACCAGGAACACAACTGGATAGAGTTTACATTACAAATCACAGCGCAGCGCACCCTGACCTGAAGGTGGAGTGAGAGGAAATGATCTCTCCCACCCTCTACAACCCACAACACACTGTTCCACTTTGTTTGCATGATTAACAAGAGACTGAGCCGTGGAGAAGATCAATAAGTGCTGGCCTTTTATGGGACCGGCTCTAACGTTGTAACCCCACCTCTGTGCCCTTCCTATTCCACAGCCAATTAATGCGATATGATCAATACGCGTCAGTAATTGGATATCGGCGCTTCTCGTTGGCGATTCGGTGGCAAAGGCCTGAAAAATCCATGGCTAGTGCAACATATAAACACTCCTCCTATACTTAGCCGCCACCAGGCAGGGCGTCACAAGGGTGCATATTATCTGTTTGCTTCGGCAAAGAGGGAGAGAAAATATAAAGCTGTTTATCTTTCCCCCAGAAAGAAGCTGCCAATGTATTAGAGTGTGTGTGTGTGTGTGTGTGTGTGTGTGTGTGTGTGTATGTGTGTGTGTGTACAGCTGAGGTTGGAGGTGTCCATGGGGGGGAGGGTGATGGGAGCTGCTGTGCCTCTCCCCGGAGCACAATCCAGATCCTAATCTGTTCTCTGCGACAGGAAACAGCCACAATCAGTCTACCACCACAACAACTTGAATTAGACTCCGACAACTGACAACAGCTCACCATGCAACGGGCTAAGTGTCATTACCGACAGTCGTGGATGAAGTCAAGGCCTTGAAAAAGGAAAACCGAATACTGATTAACAGCTAAAGAGTCTAAATCAATTAAAAAAGGAAGAAAAAAAATCTGTCCGGTTTTCGAGGAGAACTGCAGGGGAGAGATTCAGCCATCTGGCTCGCCACGACAAGAGATGGGACCGCGGCCTCCTCTTTCTCATTTCTCCGCGGAGAGCGATGGCGCCCAGCAGAGCACAGTAGCTGGCTACAGAAAGATTCAGGCGCCATTCCACCAAACGCCCGTGCTAATCACCCCCAACAACCACCATGCAGATGGAGCCTCTTTGGAAATCAGACGGCGTCCATAAGGCTCCGTGATCTCTTTGTCCCTCTATAGTGGAATGGCAAAGCTGGCAGCGTGTTGTCATGGTGGATCGCTTTCCTCACTGTGTAATGTGTGTGTCCCCCGAGGTTAGTTAGGTAAGATAATTATGAGAGGATGCTGACAGAATGAGCCCAGTCTCCACTGGATGTTTTCACACATTTAAGGCAATTGTACCATCAGTTATGTATATAAAAAAAAAAAACGCTCTCCAGTTTTGACAGTGAAATGCTCTTTACAAGATTAGCCGTAAACTGCCTTTACATGACATCACTGACTCCCTCTCAGTCTGAGAGATTAGGTCAACTCGGAGTTCCCCCGCAAAAACTCTGTGCTCGCATTTCTGACTAAGAGCATTCCCTGAGGAATGTAGGGAAGAGAGAGAGAGAGGGAGGCAGATGAATGTTCCACAGGCTTTAGGTGGGGAGTGTTTCTTTTTTTAAATACACATGATAAACTGCATGGCTCTGGTTTTCTGTACAGACCAGCTGAGTCACATTCAAGACCGCTGTAGAATGCCAAATGAAAAAGAGGGTGAGATGATACATAACAATATGATGTATTGCAATGTGGTTTAAAGAACTTGCATCACTGGGCAGAAACACTTTGCTTTATCTGCTGTAATTACTCTGTTTTAGACCTCTGATGGTACTGCTGCCAAAGCTAGCTTGCCTTTTAGATGTTTAATAATACAGAACTCATCTCTAGTCAGTAATAGAGGATTGACATGTTCTTTCCATCTTACCTGGTCCAAAATTAATTTCTTCCCCTCTCATGCTGGCGCGCTAAATTGTGTAATTTGTACCAAAATCAATCCTGTTTCAACTATAGCTGAATGATATAGGAAATTTGAGGCCGATGTCATAGACTGTATATAAGAAGTGGACGTAGTCACCGTGATGTTACCCATTGGTTTGTGAACTGCCGTTCTGAAGCCTCGAGTTCAGCATTTTGGCCGTCGTCATCTTGTTTTTTTGCAACCAGAAGTGACACGAGAGGGTGGAGCTAAGTACAACTGAACTCTAAGTAATAAGACAATTTTATTAAGACACTTTTAGGCAACCAGAAAGGTTATAACTAACTTGTGTTATGAACTGAAAACATACTGTGAAAGGGTTCAAATTGTAAGACGAAAACATGGATAACCCCCAGACCGGACAACGCCGTGGTAGCAAACTGTCAATCACAAGGTAGCCACGTCTTAAAGCATACTCTGCTTTATGGACTATTTGACTCTAGATGGGATCATAATTTACTAAATGAACATCATGCTGTATTGAAGAAGACTTGAAACTAGCGATTGAGACCATAAAGTCATGTTTACAATGTTTACTGAGGTAATAAATAGAGTGAGAAGTAGGCTCATTTTCTCATAGACAACATAATCAGACTTCTTTTTGCAATCAGAGGAGTCGCCCCCAGCTGGCTACTTCCGCTTTGGCATCACTTCTAAGAACCCAGATGCTCACCGGTTCATTCAAATGGGGGCCAGTGCAGCTGAGTGCTCACTACCTTGCATTCATTCGGATGCAGACCATTTGGTCTCTTGTGGTTTGGTTGGAAAGAGTTAAGCTGTGCACCAATCAAGGGCAGGGCTTTAAAACTGGATTGACTAAAAGTCACCAGTTAAGCTGTAAGAACTACATTATTTAGTAGAAGAAAATATAAAAAATAGAGTATCGCAATATTATGATTTTGTGATATTTTTAATTAATCGTGTACATGTAAAGATTAACTCAGTCAATACATTGTTCCCATCTCAGTGTATGTGCCCTCTCAAAGTAGTGCTATGTTGGATGTTACAGGGACATGCAAATACAGATCCAAATGTTCTGATTGCATAAAAAAGGAAACATTTTTACTCAGATTTTATGCATATGGTGATGTGTTCTTTATACTATGACAGTTTTCCTAAAATTAGATTTAAAAAACTGCAATATATCGCCTTGCTTACAGTATCGCAATATATTGAATCGTAACCCCTGTATCCTGATACATATCATATAGCCAGATTCTTGCCAATACACAGCCACATTACTTAGCATTTCATTATTATTCAATGATTATTAAATCATTAATTCAATTTTCTGATTCATAATCCATGCTTAAATCTGCATTGACATTCTTTCTTTAAATATTGGGTTATTCAAAATGCAAAAGGGGGATTTTAAGTGTTTGCGTTGTGTTTAAAATCTGCTTCTTGTGGTAGCTGTGGTTTGTGTTACAGCACATGCAAATGTATCATTTAATATATGTAGAAAGTGAGAAATGAAAGGGCTTGTTTGAATTCCAGATTCACTTCCTGTTTTTTTTTTATCCCACAAGCAGCAGACCTGCAGAATTGCAGCAGTGTATGCGTGACCATTCATTTGCAGTTAATGAATATCGACCTCACCTGCTGCGCGATTCATTCAACTGCTGCATTATACAGCTACTACTTAACTGTTTTCCTATTTACGCCTGTGCTTTTCCCGAGCTGCATGCCTTTATAGCCCCATACTTATTAATTTCATGTCATCCTATGGCGGACTGTTACATGTTATCTCACCGATGAATGTGTAGATGACGTTCTAGACGCAAACCTCTTCATCTGAAAGGAATATTCTTTGAAGTCAATAATAGCATAGCATGGCAATGGAAATAAAAGGTCCTTATAGCCAAGTTTGATTTCACCTGTGTATCTATTAAACAATAACCATACAGTAGGTTGTTGTGGTGGCTGGGTCGAGATGCTAACTACCACTTGATTACATATTAAAAGCAAAAAGCGCTTGAGTAAAGAAATAATAAACTGCAATGAGGTGTAAAGTCTGACATGAATATCAATTTAATCTACAAGGAAGGTGCTTTTGCTCCAGTCGAATTTCCTTGTCTCCAAAATAAAATAACCAGGAACCAGGAAGCAAACAGGTTGAATTTGCAAAAATTATATATTGAACTTGTGGTGCAGTGGTTAGCACTGGCGCTAGAGGATTGCAGGTTCGAATCCGGCTTGGGACCCTTCTGTGTGGAGTTTGCATGTTCTCCCCGTGTTAGCGTGGGTTTTCTCCGGGTACTCCGGTTTCCTCCCACAGTCCAAAGACATGCAGGTTAGGTTAATTGTGGACTCTAAATTGCCCGTAGGTGTGAATGTGAGCGTGAATGGTTGTCTGTCTCTATGTGTCAGCCCTGCGATGGACTGGCGACCGGTCCAGGGTGTACCCTGCCTTCGCCCAATGTCGGCTGGGATCGGCTCCAGCCCCCCCGCGACCCCTAACGGGATAAGCGGTTGCAGATGGATGGATGGATATATTGAACTTTAGACTCTGCTCCAGTCCTTTATGTGCCTTTTTGAAAAGTGCTTTTATGCAAGCAGCACTCCTCTCATGCTGACAGGATTCAATGGTGTCGTTTGTCTTTTCAAAACTTGTCTGGCTAGTTGCTGTCAAAGTGTGGATTGTTTCTACATTTATTACACAGAAATACAATACGATAGTAGTATAGTATTTCAGTTCCTCAAATGTCATGATGTATTCCGTGTGCATCACCGTGCTATATTTTTAAACGTGTTAAAAAGAGACAGATGTTCACACCTGGATATCAACACTAGACTATTTTTTTGCGGCATAACCAGGGGATTTAGAGGGTGAGAGTTTTGTTAATAATCACGAAGCATTGTGAAGAAGTAAAGGAAGTCATATTTTTATTCAAGTGCTTAGATGGTGTATAAAAAGAAAAAAAAAGTTTTGGTGAATTATTAGTACAGTTAAAAATATATTTTTACACCCCTTGTTCAGCCAATCTTTTCATATATGCTGAATGTCAAACAACCACTACACTGTGAAAGCAAGCACCACAGAGGTATTACCAAACCTTTCAACACCACTTAGCTGTTCTAACACTGTTCAGTGGACGGCTCTCGGGGCATTTCATCTGAGACATTAAGGATATTCAGATGTTCGGTTTGTACAGCTGACACACGGGGTACATGCCAATTCGCTTATTTGATCGCTCCTTGATCCTTGCTTTACCCTTAATTCGTTCTGGTCCGCCACCAGTAAGGCTGTTCCCAATGCTCTTACTTCTGTTTCGGAGGAGCGAGGATCAAGCGAGGATACAAGAGACCAGCCTTCACAGAAGAAGCAGGCCGAAACATACTTTTTTTTATTTTTTTAAATCTGTTAGTGATTGAACGCTGCAGCCGATCGGACTGATCTGAAACCACATTACAACATCACCATAGTATTATCGTTGCTGTTTCTTGGACAGTGCATACAAATATAAACTCAAAACCAACAAAAGTTGCCACAGAGCGGTAACACAAGACGGACAGCTGATCCAGTTGTGCTGTCGTCATCAGAAACGGACATTGCTAAATAGGCATTTCCTCCATTTCCTCTCTCCTCACATCTTTCCCTGCATCTCTCCTTGTGTCTTCAGTGGGAGGATGCAAGAAAAAAAATGCAAGTGAGGGAAACATGGATGCAGTTAAGGGAATTGGCATGTACCCACGGGTAACCTTTATTTCAAGAGGGTAAATTCTTATTCAGCATACAAGAAAATGTCATAACTTAAACACAAGCAGCTGGACAGAAGCATCTAAAACCTCAGTTCACTGGTGTTTTTTTTTTTACTTTTATTTCTAAGGGAGGGAATGTTCATTTTTTACGCCAAGACTATCCTTCAACTTGAAAAGTTCAAGCTCCATCTTGTTGCGAGCAAACAAGGGGCATCCGCTCTAATGAAGTGACCTTGAACAGGACACTGAATTCCTCCCTTCCTGGGAATACTGCTAAGTACTCAGCTATGCAATCTTACCTCAGTGTGAAAAGCGGTATGATCCCCTATGGATCAATACATTGCTATGCCCTCTGAAGTATCTTCTGGGAATAATATCTATTTATTTACTTATTTTTACAACATGGGTCTTGTTTTCATAGCTGTGGCCATCATTCCTATTGGTTATATGATATCTAAACTACATATTTGGGGGTTAAATGTGACTGTTAATAAACTACAATAACTACAGCAGGGTCAGATTTGATTAGTTCAAGTTAAATACAGCCAACTGCCCCTGAATTGAACATGAATCAGTGTGAAAGACACATTGCTTGCCGTGACAGTGGCAGGTTAAGACAAAGGTTATTCACATCCCCTCAAGAAATGACACAGTTTTTTAGGCCGGTTGTGGAAATGTCAACACGCAAGTCACGCAAATATCAAAAGTTACAGTTAAAATGATTTGGGTGACTTTAGGAGTAGGATTAGCTCACACAAAAAGGTTAGGAAGCCCTGGCCTATACACCCATTCCCTCCTTGTCAATCCCATTAGCTTCCAGTGGCACCGCCCCAGCTGTGCGACCCGGGACGTGTCCCTAACGAGCTCCATTAGCAGTATTACCTGCATCCGGCGCGCGCTGGGGTCACGGGGGTCAACAGTAGAGCAAAAGCTGAGATTAAATTACCCCTGGGGGAGGCACGGACGGGAGGTTGTCTACAGTAGTGACAGACCCCCTCCTCACACTGGTCACAAACAGAGATTTTAGAGTAGTAGGTGGGCTGGCATTTACCATGCTGTTGTCTGGTTTGTACTTACTCTCTCTGATCTTATTTCAAACCCTGCAGAGCTCTTTAAGACAGGTTTTTCAGTATTCAGAGATCAAGGGCTTAGCCCTGAAATATTTCAATAAGTCTGGGGTCACGGTTCCAATGATAAATATTGCAATATCAATAAGTAATATATACCTAAACGATTATTATTATTATTATTATTATTATCCATCCATCCACCCGAGGAGGAACCGGAGGCTTCTGCAACGGTGCGGTTGGTCGGGACGGCGTTATCAGCTGTAACCGTCATATGAGAGCAGTGCAGAGCGGCGGCCGTGAGCTAGCCAGTAGGGCAAAAGATGGGTTTTAAGAGCATTTTTTTGCTTCTGTAGCGGTGTCTAATATACAGATGTGAGGGGTAAGTGAGTTCTAAAGTTTGGGTGTAGCATATGAGAAGGCCCAGGCACCCTTTGTGCCGAGGTTGATGGCTAGTAGTGCCGTCTGCTGATGAAGACCGCAGGGAGCGGGAAAGCGGTGTGAGTCTAACCGAGGTCTGTGAGATAAGCTTATGGACTTAAGCCCCTTAAATTGCTGCCTATGGTTATAAACATGACCTGCAGAGAAGAGTGAGTGCATGCTGTGATCATGTGACTATGATCACGACCATATCAAACTGTGATTTGATCAGGGGTCTCAATGCAGCTGCCGAGGAATTACCGTTATAGCCTTGCAGAATTTATGACCGGCGATTCAAGTCACTATATGAATACATGTGCAGTCGACAGATAAGTGATCACAAAGAGTTGGAGCTAGGGTAGCCAAGCAGGGGTACAGTCAGTCAAAATACTATCCATTAGTACCAAAGTATCCAAAGTACTCATGACAAAAACAACAGTTTGCAGCGATGTATATAGCCGTTGTAGCATGAATAGCAAAATGAAAAAAAAAAAAAATCTAATTCAAATCAGCTCCTGTTACTTGCCAGCAGCAGCCAATATTTCTGGTGGGAGCTGGACAAAGAGGAAGAACCTAAATTACTGTGAGTGGAAGCGGCAAGCTCTGTGTGAGATCTGGAGTCCTGTGGAGCGCCGAGAAGCTCCAGGAGACCTCGGGGCTCAACCAACAGTGGTTCTTTCTGAGCACAGGTACTGTAACATCTCTCACTCTCAGACATACACATTATGAGAGCACATACACACAGAAACAAAAGCACAGCACACACACACATTCATATCCACCTGAGTCATCCCAAAGGCATTCACAACCACCTCACTAACAGGAGAGAAAAAAAAAGAAAGAGTGTGAAAGAGTGAAAAAAAACACACACTGCAGAACACACAAAAGGCTTCAGAAAGCACAGCTCAGTCTTGTCTTTCAGACGCAGCCGGAGGCGCTGGATTCTGGATACGTACACGTTGAGCTCCGAAGCACCGCTGCTCATTAAGCATCCATTTATGACCTTGAGGTAAAGAGGCAAGCCTCTCCATCCCCTTTAAAAATACAACCAGGGATTTATTTGACCACCCGAATGAAGGTGATCTTGTCAGCTTCTTTGCAAGAGGTAGGCTACTCCTCTCCTGTCCACAATAAGGCACATCCATGTGAACTCAGAGAGAAAACAACTTGTCACAATTTTCAAAAATGTTCAACGTCTACACTGAAGCACAAGAAAATATGAAAATGGTTAAATCTCCGCTTCTTCTCCATCTTTTGGTTGGCCATGACAGAGTTAGCATGCAGCTCTAGCTCTGCTTTTTCTGGCAATGTGTGAAACCCAAAGTGTTTCCATACTTTACTGTATGTGTAGTGTTGACTGATTTATGTGTATTTACAATTCAGCGCTTTATTTACTTCATGAATATCGCAATAAGCTCTGCAACTTCCTCAAGATGCACGCAAGGACGTTTCCCTCTTTAGCCACTTGAATGCACATTTACAACCGTTATCCATTCAGCAGATTCTGCTGAGTGCTGATGTTGCAGTGACCTTCCTCATTTTCATGCCATTATTATAGACACAATACATTCACACCTGCAAGTCCAGCAGAGACATCAGCAAGTCACCTTTCAGCTTCGCTCAAGTGGGTGCTGATCGTATTTGTTTTATTGTTCAAGGGTACGACGGCAGTACTGTTATTTTTTCACAGGCTGAATAGCAAATGCAGTACGTTTAGGAATTTGTTTGAATTACTAATTCTGATCCTGTGGTGTGTTCACAGTTATTCATCACAGGAATTCATCTTCCATTTTATATCCTGTTAAACATCACTGGGGGCTGGACCTTTCCCAGCATGCACTGGGCGAAACGCAGGCTATCACAGGGCTGATACATATAGACAACCACATTCATCACATTCACATCCATGGGCAATTTATGGGCCAGTTCAACCCTATCTCTTTCAACTGCAGGAGGAAACTAATTATTATTTTCAAACGTTTTGACACAATAAAATGTCACAAAACTGTGAAGAGTCATCAAAAACTATCATAAAATCCACAGAGATTTGGCATTCACCTTCAAATTGATTGTTTTGTCCCATTAACTGTCCAAAACACAGACACATATACAATGTGCGATGATTACAAAACAGAGAAAAACAGAACATCCTCTCATTTGAGTCTAAGGCTGCAAGTACGGATTATTTTAATTGTTGATTATTTTCGCGATTAATCGATTAGTTGTTTGGTCTACAAATATTTCAAAACATGGTGGAACATGTCGACCAGTGTCTCCCAAATCCCAAGGTGACATCCTGAAATGTCTTGTTTTGTTCACAACTCAAAGATATTCAGTTTAATGTCAAAGAAGAGTAATGAAACCAGGAAAATATTCACATTAAAGAAGCTGGAATCAGAAAAATGTGACCTCTTTTTCTTAAAAATCCACAGAACCAAACCGATTTAACCGATTAATCTATTATCAGAATAGCTGGCGATTAATATAATATAATAGCTGACAACTAATCGATTAATCGTTGCAGCTCTATTTGAGACGAAGGAGGCCACAGATGTTTTTGCTTGATAAGCCTTATACATTTACCAGTTCTCAAAACTGAAGTCAGTTCATTTTCTGTTAATCCATCAGCACTAACACCCATGCAGGCATGAGGAGAACATGCAAACTCAACACAGAAGGCTCCCTGTTTTGGCATGGTTGTGTTTGAACCTGGGACTTCCTTGAAACACGTTCACCCAAGCACAGGTAATCAAACAAACCCTTTACAGTCTCAAACCATTAATGTCAATTCATAAAACTTCTTGTAGAAAATCTCTTTCAAAATCTGTGTTTGGTGGGTATCCTCAACATGTGGCACCACCAGCACAGATTCAGTGAATCTTCATATGCCGTTTTATGGACACTTTCATCCAATATGCCTTACAGTACAGTAACAATGCAGTATGACCTTAGAGATGCGACGACAAGTTCCCTTTGAGCCCTGCAGAATGCACTAAAGCACAATGTTAATGCACTGGTGGACAAACTGGGATCAGTGCCAACGTTTAAATTGGCATTAGAGTCGGTTAACAGCTGAATAGAATTATTGGGTCAGTAGGAAAAGGAGAAACATCCCTCTTTGACTGAATGTTCCTCTTTCACCAGAAGCCCCATTCTGATGCAGGTCACACAGCATGATAACCTATACGTTAACACCTACTCCCTGTGTCAAACATACTCGAGGAAACCATGACTAACTGTTAAACGGCGAGGAATATTCAAGACAAAACTCAATTTCAGAAACTATTAATCACCGTGCGAGTGGATCCATTTGGGGGGGGGGGGGGTGAGGATAAAATTTTGTAGTGAGCAAATAATGTAATCACTCCGCTTCACCTAGTCTTCATTTGGCTAAGCCGCTGACTCTGTGTGCGCTGAGTGTTAAAGCACACGCGCTCTGACCTTTTCCTCATCATAAATCACATACTACTGTTCTGCTGCCAGGATTTTGTTTAACCCAATTTGTCACCGAGGACACCCCCCTTCCACCCTCGCTGCAGATCCACACAGTGGGACTGGTAGCATGGGATTAGTGGGCGGATCAAAGCATGCCATCCAGACCTCTCTCTTGCCTTGTAATCACGGAAGTCAGTAGCCTCTGGAGCTGATAAGTCCAGGCTACTGGCAGTTACTAGGCAAAAAGAGAGAAAGACTGGAGACTAGAGCTGCAACTAAAACATCTATTTCCAGTGATTCATTTGTCAATTATTTTTCAAGCATTTAGTCTATTAAAATAGTAGGGCTGTTAAAGTTAACGCGATAATAGTGCGTTTACGCAAATTGGTTTTAACGCCACTAATTTGTTTAACGCATTAGCGCAATTTGCGATTTTTAGGTTGTAGCAGGCTCAGTTTTAAAGATAGAGTGAAGATACTGGCATCATTATGAAACTAGAAAACCTGGGAGCAGTTCTATTGCCTCCACACAGCTCTCAGCATGGCGACAGCTGAGCCGGCAGCTCGTAGCTAAAGGTGCTAACAGTGAAAACAAAGGCAGTACTGCTGACGGAGCTAAAAGTGTTAACCCAGGGGGAACCGGAGGATGGGCGCTACGCTTCTGCGACGGTGCCGTCGGTCGGGACGGCGTTAACAACAGAAGCTCAAATAACAACACACACATATGGAGAGTGACTTCACTCTCTGCTCAGGTAGACATTACTCCACTATATCTTTACATAACAAATAGTTGTTTGTTGCTGTATTAATGCTCTGAATATAACTTAAAGCACCTTTAACTCTTCTGTGTTAAACATGGTAAAAAAAATAATATGTTTTTTGTGATATAATCGTGAGGCTTTGTGTTTTAATGATGCCCGGGTTGTGTGAGTAATCAACTGGATGCCAATCATAACAAACCCCGCTCTCAATCTGTATTCTGCTGCTTGTTCAGGATTAATCGATTATCAAAATTGTTGAGTGAATTTCTGTTGATCGACTACTGAATGTTTTACTACTTGAAACATAAAGGAAAAGCAAGGATTATTTACAAGAAAGAGGCAGCAAGCTACACAGACTGAAAGCCAGACAGACAGATGCTAAACACACACACACACACACACACACACACACACACACACACACACACACACTGACATTATTATGACAGAAACGGGTCACGGAAGGTGTGCCAAGAATATCAGACAAAATGTGCTGTCAGAAGGGCAATTGCTCGGTTGTGATCGCCGTTTTCGGCCTCTGCGGGTGTGACAACAAGAATAACTGAAATCATTTCTGCATGCGGGCAACCCTGATCTATTCACAGACTTCTCACCATACAAGGCTCACAGGGTACTTCAGGGTGAATAAGTCAATGGGAACGTTTGCCACAGCGCACTTTTACTCCGCCACTGTGGTCATGTAAACTTCCTGTGGCACCCGACACTTCCTCTTTGGAAACATGAATGAGCTCAAGTGGAGAGGGAGCTTTATAGAAACTGAGGCGTGTGACATCTACGATCCAAACCTCTAATCGTAACAACCAATTATGTTTTGTTTTAAGTCTAACTGGTTATTCCTCTTAGAATGTCTCCGCAAAGGACTTGCAGTAAACTTCACTTTGTCCTCTCCCTCCACACCATTCTGCTAAAATTTAAAAGCAAATAATCTCCAGCTTTGGATTCAAACTGCTAACACCATACAGGTGGTGTTTACGAAACCAACAAGATTGGCAGCTACATCTCCATTTCACTGACACATTTTATATGCAAAAAAACAACCAGACGATGAGCTTTATCTTACAAAGGTTGCACTGCAAAAATGTGCTGCTGAACTACACAGTTTACACTTAGTTTGTAGACGATTACACAACAAGCCAACAAAACACAGATCCAGAGACATGATCAACTTGAGGTGCGTGTGTCTAACCACCACCACCAGGCATGGCTCCTTGCTCCATCACCTGTGCAAACCTGAATGGACCCTGCATGTGTTAAAGCACGTACTGTAATGCACCATGAACATCTTGTTAAACTGCTGTATTATCACACATGTACTGATAGTGGCTCTGCACTGGGCTTGTTGTGACAGGAAGGTTCACAGCATCCAGGAAAGGAATGATGAAATACTGTAAAAAAAAATGTCATTCAGCTTTCCAAACAATGCCATGTGGCCAATGATGAGATTGAAGCAGAGCAATGCATAGGCTGCTGAACTACACAGCAATATTACACTTGTTTGTAGATGATTACACAACAAGCCAACAAAACACAGATCCAGAGACATGATCATCTTGATGTGTCTAACCACCACCACCACCACCACCAGGCATGGCATCTTGCTCCATCACCTGTGCAAACCTGAATGGAACCTGCATGTGTTAAAGGTCCCATATCATGCTCATTTTCAGGTTCATACTTTTATTTTGTGTTTCTAGTAGAACATGTTTACATGCTGTAATGTTTAAAAAAAAACTTTATTTTCCTCATACTGTCGGCCTGAGTATGCCTGTATTTACCCTCTGTCTGAAACGCTCCGTTTTAGTGCCTTTCGACGGAATTGCGACGAAATTGCAACAGAATCCCGTTGCTAGGCAACAGCTTGGGTCCATGTGTACTTCCTGTCAGCTGATATTCACATACACTGCAGGTATAAACTGGGACACATTTAGAATGTTTACATTTAAAATTGTGTAAAGGGTCTAAATATTGTATATTTGTGACATCACAAATGGACAGAAATCCTGACAGCTTGTTTCAAATTCAGAGTTTCTGAATAAGGGCTGTGTGTATTTCCATGTGGATTGAGTGTTTCGATACTTTCACAGTATTTATATAGGACTTAAGCCTGCTTTATAATAAAAAAAACATGAAAACCTCACTTTTTTATAATATGGGACCTTTAAAGCACGTATACTGTATGCACCATGAACATCTGTTAAACTGCTGTCTTATCACAGATGTACTGATAGTGGCTCTGCACTGGGCTTGTTGTGACAGGAAGGTTCACAGCATCCAGGAAAGGAATGAGATACTGTAAAAAAAATGTCATTCAGCTTTCCAAACAATGCATGTCAGTGCACCAAGGATGAGATTGAAGCAGAGCAATTCATAGGTTGCATATAGAGAGTGTGTTTATACAGTCACAAAACATAGCCTGGAGCTGTCACAAGCTGGTTTTGAAGAAGTGCAACTCACCTGTGACATCTGGGGTCTGAAGTTGATCTCCTTCAGGTCCACTGATCCCGGCGAGAGGTTGTGCAACATCTGGCACAGCAGCACCCCGTCTCGCAGGGCCTGTGCCAAGTCGAAGACGACCGCCGAGGGCCACACGACCCGGTGGTTCAGGGGCAGGACCTTGCAGTCTATCAACCACCGGCCGCATTGTCTCCACTCCTCCATATCGACTCTCTCCTCCTCACAAAGTAACCGACTCGTCGAACTGCTTCACTGGCGCACACAAGCCCGGTCGACTCCCTTATATACCTGCTTATACCTGATGTCTTAATCATTCACTTATCAGCAAGATAATCAGGCAATTTCGTACGTCACCACCGCACTATATCCCCATGATACCAGACGCATGTCAGCTCTCCTCCTGTCTCCACAACATGGAAATGAAGAAGACTCAAATAGAAATCCCAGTTGAGCGGACCTTCTTGGCGGCGGTGTGAGCAGACAACAGAGGCGTGCTATGGGCATTTTCTCCTCTTCATTCTTAAAAAGTTTGCTTCGCATATCCAAATCCAAATGAAAAGGGGTGTTACAGTAGTACAGGCTAGTAAAACAGCTGGCTGGGTGCAGCGGTTTGTCATGTAGCGACTTCACTATAGTGGCTCACATTTCAGTGAAGCAGCAAACAGGACAATGTGGGGCAAAAAAAACAAATTGTCGAAGAGTTACCGACCGCATTTTGCATTTTCCTCGTGAAGTTAAACGTCCAGAACTTCTCGTAATTTCCACAGCAAACAAAAAAGAGAGGAATACACAGCAGGAGCAGCTTCCACGGACCTTCTTTCAGAGTCTAAACAACGCTCTCCGGCAGCGGAAACATGTCCAGGGAGGAAAAAAAGAAACAAAGTAGCAGTCAGTGTTTACATTGATCCGGTTAGTTACTTTGTTTGGCGCCTTTCTTCTGCATGACGCCCAAAATAGCGTCGCGCGCGTGTGTGTATGTACAGCTCGGCTTGTCTGTGATTTCTGCTGCCTCCCTTCCGCTCATGTCCTCTCTCTCCCTCTCTCTCTCTCTCTCTCTCTATGTCTCTCTCTCCTCGTTTCCCGTCCCGGAGATGTTTAGCTGCTGGTCCCAACTCCTCCAGAGACCTGAGAGACCCACGAGAGAAAACGTCCAGGCTTCTCGCGCTTTGGACAAGCTGGCACGTGCTAATTATCTTAAGTAAACTTGAATAGCGTGCCCACACTTTTCGTTAAAGAGGCTCCATACTCCCTCCAAGAATGTGAGTTTTCAGGGGATATTTTGGTAAGTGAGAGTGAGAGTATAGGGGATGTATGCGCCCTCTGACGGAAGAAGCGTGCACTGCAACGTGCTCCTGAAACAAGGAGGGTTAAAGGGACAGTTCAAAAAAAAAAAACACTCAAGTGGAATTGACTGCTAGCAGGTGCACTTTTATTGAAAGTAGGGAATAGTTTTCAGTGAATCTGCTCACTGTGAAGTGGATTATTGTGAGTGTTCACCTGATAATATTAAAACAATGATTTGGGATTTTTTTTTTTAAAGGGGCAGTCCACCAATTTTATATTATATTATATTATATTGTATTGTATTGTATTGTATTGTATTGTATTGTATTGTATTGTATTGTATTAGATTAGATTAGATTAGATTAGATTAGATTCAACTTTATTGTCATTGAACATAATACAAGTTCAACGAAATGCAGAATAAATAGGATAGGCAATCCAGGCACTCCAAAATACCAAAAAAAGTAGCAACGAGGAAGAGAATATATTAAAAAGCCTTTATTGTAGTGGCTAAATCATTTAAAAAGCCAACATGTTTCGACCACTGTAGGTCTTCATCAGGGCTTACAAACGAACATACAACGAAATGCAGTTTTGCATATAACCAGAGTGCAAACCAGTAAAGTGCTGATAAGACAATATATACAAAGGATAGATTGGTGTATGTACATAGGCATATACATATAGATTGCAGTTAAGGTGCAAAGGATCGTCATGTGTTATATTCTGATGAATAAGAGCTCAACTATAAGTTACATACCGATGAGATATTGTATAAACAAATTGGTAAGGAAAATAAAGACTCAGGTTCAGTTAGATTGTGAAATATTAATCTGTGAATATAAAAACACACCATACAAACCATTACATTTACTACAGTTGGAAATGCTCTCCATACTCTGCTACTGAAAAATGTGATTGGCTTGTCATGACTTGTCCCATCATACCTGTTATTTTTGGTGATGCCATATAGTCTGAGCCAACACTCTGGAGGTGGCATATTTCACACCATGTTTGTATTTTAAAGCACATGTGTAAATGATCAAATTAATGAAGGTTGGATTCCAATTAGGGTCATGTCTAGAAGTCTCTGGATACAATCATCTACATACAATCCCAGTTGAATACTGATTCATTTCCTGGTCGCCATCACTCATCTTTTTGCTATTCCTGTTTTTTTTTCTAATTGTCTTCTGTCGTTTACTTTGGGTTTTGTTTTGTCCCCTTCTTAAATTTTGCACTTCCCTTGTTCCGTTCCCAGTCTCTCTCCTCTTCATTAGCTTTCCCAATGTCAGTCCTTGTTAGTAAAATAATCACAATTGGTCAATTAATCACTCGATTGTCACTAAAATCAATGTGCCACCTGTTTCTTGTTAAACCATCTCTGTCGTGTCTCATTACTTCCACGACTCAGTCATAATCGTCCCTTCCCACCTTCAGATTTCCACAGGGATGTGTAACACATTTGGCAAATTTATCTCCAGGCATATAAAATAGAGCAGCGCTGCAAAGTCTGATGTTATGAGCTTCTTTTTTATCTGAAAGGTTGTTGATTGTAAAGCTGGATTTATACATGGAGACCTTGCACAAGTGGACACGTTGAAATCAATATGGCTTAATGAAGGATTCAACCACTTATCAACTCTTTACTGCTGAATATTGTGTCAGGGGCATCTTCTTCCTGACTGACTCCCACCCGAATATGTTACAACCCGATTGGATGTCAAGAGGGTCTGGAGATACAACACACAAGATGTTTTAAATGAACAGTGTGTAGTATTTAGAGGGATATATTTGCAGAAATTGAATATAATAGCTCCAGACAGGGGCTCTGGGCCTGTTATCGTTTTGCAAGTGTATTGCAGAAACCATAGCTGCAGTTTCGCACTGCCTATGACCCCATACTAATGGAGTCCTCAAAGAGCTGAATTAAAATTCCCACCTCGAAGGTGGGGAATTTTAATCACTGCTTCTTCCCCCTGCATTCATCCAAAGTATGAGGGTGCATACACTATCAACACATTTTCATCCCAACTCGTCAAATACGCCCCTTGGCGTCACTTTATTTTCGGTATCAAAACCACTATAGTTACCCATGGTAATTTTCGCTCTTTAAACTACGTCACTACACTCCCGGCGCACTTTCCCGGAGTGTTTACTGTTGCCGCGGATGGGTTCTCTGATGCACCTGTTGCCGCTAAGATACACAGAGTAGGGGTCTTCGTCTATGAGCTACACCTTTTATTTTCTTTGGCTGCCAGCTTCACCTCACAAAGACATACAGACTGTTCACAGCTTTACTTCGGCATCAACTGTTTCCATGATGTGCTGCCGCCCATCATTTCTGACCCAGAGGTCCAAACCTGCAGTTCAACAATCAAAGCCAACAACTAACCGATGTCCTGTTTGACAGTGTTTCATGTCGGGGTCTTTCACACCCAGGTAGAAAAGTCTTTCTCATTGGTTGCAGAGTTTGCAGTGATATAGAACAACAAGTCTGGACCATGACCCATATCGAGAGTCTGTAAGCAAAATTCAAGTCTCAGTTAGAACCATTCAAGATGCCTGAACAGTGGTCTGAGCATTTCAGTGTGGACCTAGTAAGACACCTTCCCATCTCCTGCAGTTTCACACATCTACTCACTACGGTGGACAGGACAGCCAGAGAGCCTGAGGCAGTTTCGTTTACAGTGACTGTAGATGTGGTCAGTCTTTCAAGAGTGCTGGCAGTGTATTCCCCAATTCAACTCAGGCTTCTGGGCCCCAGGGTTAAAATCGCAACAACCAGCAGACCAAAAGTCCTCATGGAATCACCCGGAGATCACTTTCAGTCTCATCAGTTACTGTGCTGTTGGACATCAGGATAAAACCTCCAAAAAACCTACAATCCTTTTCTACAGGGCATATATGCAGCTTATGGGCATTTGGAAATTTCATCCCTTGTGGTCTCCCACATTTTAAACCCAGTTCTGGGTGGTGTTCTTATACTTTCATTAGTCCCAACCTTCACGAAGCAGACAAATACCACACTGGCTGTGGAAGCTATGTTTTAATGCAACATTTCTTCAAGATTATACCAGGTCTGGACTCTTAATGGTTACCTAAAACCTTACCTAACATAGACAAAGCTCTGTTACCTTGGGGCATATAAAAATGGGGGGAGCTGGGTGAATGGCTGCTGATAATGTCCTCTGCATAATGCATTCTGTCTTTGGTCTTTGAGTTTGGCCGACGGAGCCATGAGATCACTTAACATTTAAAGAGCCCCATCAGCCTAAAATGTGGCGTTTAAATCTTTAAACAGGCTTTTCCTGACGGGAACTGCGCTGCCAAACTCACACCAGCTCCAGAAAACCTAAGGAAACCATTGGTACCAATCATGCTAGCTTGTCAAGAAGGAGGCTCCAAAGTTAGACAAAATTTTGGCAAGGAGGTACCTTGCCCTTTGACCTCAAGATATGCAATTGAAAATGGGTCTACGGGTACCCACGAGTCTCCCCTTTACAGACATACCCACTTTATGCTAATCAGTTTGGGGCAAAACAGTCTTGGAATAAAGCTGCAGACCATTTTTTGAAACTTGAAACACTGTATAAAATGACCTGTTGTGACCTCTAGGATAATCACAGCCTCATGAAACTGTACAACCACAAACTAGAGACCTATGGCATTCAGAGGACACATGGCTTTCCTAGGTAGATCAAAAATAAGGGACGTTTCTGAGCAGTTTCCAGAACAGAAGTGCTCGCTATCGAATCGCTCAAAAATGCAATTCTTGCAGAAATATCCAAATGTCAAACGTTTTGGATACCAAAGCACAGCATGGCTTTTTCTATGATGTTCCTCAAGGTCTTGGTGTCTTAATGTGGTATTTTTGAGGGATTATTGATCATCTTGATCAATTCTTGAGTGGTAAAAAATTGTTAAATTTAGCAACAAATCTGTATAACAAATGGTATCAACCCAAAAATTGCAGCAAAAACATATGAGACATAAGTGAGCATGGGAATGGCCATCATATACTTCCATCATAATATTCTAAGCCCTTATACACTTTTTATTATAATTAATAAATCAATGAATTAATTAGTTTATTTTTAAATTTCAGAACAATTTGACACAGTGCTGAACTTCTTCAGGTTTCTAGCTTTCAGAGGATGTACATCACTTCTATATGCTATATATTGTTGACCTGCTATCTCCCCTAAAGACACCCTGCCTCCCGGGTCTATGGTAAAGAGGGGTGGCGAGGAAGAGTCAGCACAACAGTAAGCACTTTACTGAAAACCAACAGATAATATTCAAACACAAGAAACTTTAAGGTAAAGTAGCAGGCAGCCTAAATGTTTATAGACAGGGTTGGCCTAGCTGGTCCAGTAATACTGCTGAGTATAAGTTTATTGTCCGGGGGCAGCTCCCACAAGTGAATACAAATGTACTGTATGTGAATGTGATGCAGTGCAGTGCTGCAAAATAACATACTCAGCAATCTTCTTGGATAAGTAATGCTTTTAAAACAGATTAATAAGCTCCATATATTTTGTTACCGATTGAGCATATTAAAAAAAAAAAGAGAGGCTCTCACTTTATCTTTTTTTTTCTAACTATCAGCTAATTTGCAATTAAGATTCTCCATATATGTCACATTAGCATGAATCGTTTCCCGAACAGAAGTTCATATACAGGTCATTCTGCATACCTTGATTCAAATTGACTAACAATTTGTTCTCTGAATGTTCTACAAGGTGGTGAAAAGAAAATGAAAACCAGAGATCCATTAATCACAGCAAACACAGTGTGTCTGGAGAGTTGCATGTGTGTGGTCTTTTTAAGCATTGGCTTCACGCTTTGTGAGCGATGGATGGCCAGAAGTGGCAGAAATGACTAGTTGTCATTGAAGTTGAGGCATTGATCAATCACGCCCCAAGGTTGTCGGCCGGCGCTGAGTGGCGTGTTCCGCGTGGCATGATGGGAGTGCGGGTCACAAAGAGCACGTCTCCCTGCGACATGCACAGTGCAAGGACACAACATCCTTTTACATTTTTTCATAAAAAGAGGAGCGTCTCTTCTTTAAAGCGGCAGTAGGCAGAATGTTTTTGGCATCATTGGGCAAAATTTCCATAATAACCTTTCAGTATATTGTAATTCAAGTGTTCAGAGAGAAAACTAGACTTCTGCACCTCCTCATGGCTCTGTTTTCAGGCTTTAAAAAATCTAGCCCTTGACGGGAGACTTTGACCAATCAGGTAATTTCAGAGAGAACGTTCCTATTGGCTGTTCATTCAACAAAGGCTGCTGTCAATCACTTGCGAACACTGATCAAACGGTCAAACTAGGGAGGGCTGATCAAATATGAATCAATATTCTGTTACTGTAATGCCTATTTCTTGCGTAAAATTTTTTCAGAAACTTCTTGTAGTGTACTGTTTAGCTGTAAAATGAGAAAGTTTGCTCTGGCTGGTGGGCGGTGCTTGGTATTTCCTCAACTGATCTAAACATGGTTGCTGGGTCACACACTTTCTCATTTCACAGCTAAACAGTAAACTACCAAGTTGTTTCTGAAAACATTTGAGGCAAGAAATAGGCATTACAGTAACAGAATATTGATTCATATTTGATCAGCGCTGCCTAGTTTGACCGTTTGATCAGAGTTCGCAAGTGATTGACAGCTGCTCAGAGACGGCAGACTCCAGATCAGCTTTGATTGGTTGTTTTCCTCCAGTCTGTGAAATCTTGCAGATGCCATTAGAAGCACCGGATTACCTGTCCCATCGACTACTGTCAGGCTATAGTGACCGTTTTATAAAAATAACTTTTTTTTTTTATCATATTTGCTCCAATTCTACCCACTGCTGCTTTAAATTAATGTTCTTTAAGCTTTAAGCTGCATTTCTCTCATGAGGCAATTGACAAACAATAATGATAAACAATAAATGCATAGAATACAGGCTATATAACCCATCCCAACTGCAGCACTTTCATAAATACACAAGTGAAAACCATGAAAAGTCATGTTAATACAGCTCAGGATAGTGCATGATGGCCATCTCCTGGTTGATTACTGAACTGCAAGCACTGTTCCACTCGTATCTTCTCTCTGCCAATATGAGCCACAGTCTTCCCATACACACTACATCTCCAGCGCTTCCAGCCCACGTTGAAAAGAGTTAAGCACCGAGATCCGACGGAGCGTGAAGCTGGCCGAGGCACCAGCTGTTTGAACTGGTCAGCTTTGGGCTTGTGCCAGTTTCTGCTGAGCAGTTGGCAGGCCAGCTGAAAGTGGAGTAAATGTTCCAGGCGAGAGGGTTTTTTTCTTTCACACTGGTGTAGACTGTTTACTAAAGGGCACAATGTTAAGGGCATTTTACACCTACTCTGTTAAAGGGGAACACTACCCAAATTAAGAATTCCAATATATTGTTTCCATGGCAACAATGGCCTAGGAAGGGTTGTCGGGAGCTTGACCCATACATGGGGCAAAAGGTCAGGATATCTCTGTACGCTAAGATTAGCACTAAATTGCTGAAGCAGTCTTTTGATTTCTCTCATATTCTCTCAGACATACCAAAACATGTAACTATGTAGTTTTATTTTTGTATGTATTTTTTTATTGTTATTATTTATTTCGTATAAAACGTCACAAAATAGTGAACAATATCCGCCATTTTCCAGAGCCATGGGTGTTTTTGCTTGATAAATAAATTAAAGGTACAGTGTATAGCATTTAGGGGTATTTATTGGCAGAAATTGAATATAATATTAAAGGGGAACACCACCTAAATGAATAATCCCAATATGTTGTTTCCATGGCCTATGTAAGTTCAATGAATATTTGGGAATGTGAGCTACTCTCTCTCAAAGCCAGAAACCAGAGTAAGTAAGTCTCAAACGTGTGATGTCATCGGGTATAAAGTCAAGAGCTGCCCCATAGACGATGAACTGGAGAATGATTTTGTGGACCAACAGATTGTTTGTTTTCTTTTTTTCTACTCAAATGAGCTTTATTCTATTTTAGTGCTCTCCGTTGTGAAACAGAAAATGTACCCATATACTCAGAACATTCCCCTGGGTACTCTCAGTGGCATCTGGAACATCTTTCCCAATTCATTGTCTATGGAGCAGCTACACACTTTATACCCTATGACATCACAAATTTGAGCTTTGGCACTCTAACTTGGGATTTGGGAGAGAGTTGCTCATGTTAAATGATATTTTTGTACTGTCTTGGAGCATAGGCATAAAATGTATGAACTTTGAAAACGGGCGTAATTCCCCTTTAAATAAACACAAGGCAAAATTTGTGCTTTTACTTTTATTGACAAAAAATATCAGAAGAGACAGAGCAGATAGATGAAATACTAGGATCTCATCACAAGGTAAAGGTATATTAACAACAACCAAATAGTTGGAAAAACAGTTTGAAACAAAAACTTACATAAGGGACCATTTCATTGTTGTTTTTTTGTTCATGCTGTGGTTCATTTACTACAAATAACATCCCTGCTCTTTGGGCTGTTTCAGATATTTGAACATGACTTTCCAGACCCCAGTTGATTGTTTTTGTGTTCACACTGAATACAAAATCTAATAGCTGAGACTTGAAACAAGTTAGGTAGCCAAAGTTACATTATGTTTGCAGGTTTGACAGGTCTGCACTGCATTACCATGCAACAAAACGGCAGGAGACATAAATAACAGTGGACATGATGTTCACTTTGAAGGATCACTGAACTCAAGTCTCTGCAAGTTGACTTTCATACCACGATGTTAAGAAGCCAGGGTGGAGGGGAAAAACACAATTAAATCACTACATCGTGCTGAAAATATTCAGTAGAAGTAATTTATAGTAAATGGACTACAGCATGCAAAACACTGAGTGTGGCCCTTTACAAAAGGTCATTCAACAGTTTATTATAAACAGTGCATTTAATGCTCCGGATGGCAACCAAATTAATTTGTTTGCGAAGACATTAAAATTCAAAACAGAGGTCAAGACATAAATAAAACAAAACATTTTGAATGTAAAAATAAAAAGGTTGAACTTGAATTGTTACATTCATCAAGTGCTGGAAAAGTGTTGAAAAAGAAATAGATGCATGATCGCTATGGCTGCTATTGAGAGCTGTCTAGAGCAACAACTGGATGTTTGAAAGAATATAACTGCATTCCTACGGTGTATTTGAAGAAGGCCTATACTATAATTAACCAGTATGGACCAAGTGAGTGACGGAGACAGGATATTGATTGAAACTCAGATGTAATGAAAAGCGCTGCAGCCCCAGCAGCATGCCATCCAGGCTATGTTGTGAATTTATAGCGTCTGATAAGAAACACCAGTGACGGATATTGCAGTTTATAAAGAGAGAGTGAGGAAAGCCACACTGAATACAAAAACGCTGTGTGGGAGGTTTGATTTTCCAAAAATTTTAACATAACACAAACATAAGCCACATTTTGAAGAACTCTCGTTTGGTCGTAAAAGAAGAAATAAATACAAACATTACAGCTGTCACGAGTCGCTGTTTTCTGTACTGGAGTCGATGGAGCTGCTGGTGGCAGAATCTGAAGAGCTACTGAAGCCGACGTGATGAGGCGCAGCTCGACTGCTTCTCTCTGGATGAAGGGAAGTAAAGGAAGCAATCAATTAAATGCTACAGATGCTGATGGCATTTAAATGTTCTGGGTATTTAGCACCTTCATATAAAATGATTCAAAGTAAGATGGGAGGAGGATCTTCATACTTACTTTGAAATTTCTTGAACTTCTTATACAGACAAGACTTCACGTATTGCTCCAGCTCACGCAGAGTGGACGGCTTCAGTATCTCGAAGTCGATCTCGATCTCGTCCGCTTTGGCGTCGCGCATCGAGGGCTCCCGTCTCTGAATGATGTGCACCACGCGGCCCAGCTTCAAACCAGGTAGCCGGTTAATGTCGAGGCTCAGCTGGTGCTTCTCGTCGTACGTCATCTGCAGAGTTTCGTCGTCTGAATCCCAGACTTTGCTTTCCTTCCACGACTGCCTGAAATTCCAGACAGAATCAGTTAAAGATCTCTCTATGGAAGTGACATACTATGAAAAAAGTTCTTCAGTTATGTAAAACGTCCTACCTGAAGCTGCCTTTATGTTGCCAGCTGTCCTCTTTCTTGTCCTTTTCTCTTTTCTTCTTTGGTTTAATCACAGGGGCTTCAGAGTACGCAGAGAGTTGTTCATGAACGGCTTTAAGCTGGGTAAAGTGTCGACAAAAATGGTCTTTTTCACAACTAAGAAATCAAGACAGAGAGCAGTTGCTGTGTACATGAAGTGTTAATAAAGACAAGGAAGTCTCATTGAGTGATTTACTGTATGCTAGGCCGCATGTGATCTTATCAATCAATAATATTCTCCTCAAACAATGAGAGGAGTCAGAAGAAAATCATCTGATCTGATATACTTCATGCATCTATTTCTCCCTGCAGTATATTTGAGAGCCAGAAAAAAAGGACAGCACAAATATTTTGTTGTGGTAGCAGTACAAATCTACACCAAATCTTTCAAAACTTTAAATAATTAAACAAAATGCCAATGAATCCATCAGGAAAACAGGGATGTTGCAAAGTAAAGAGTCACCTAAATAACAAGACTGAGTTAGAGATATGTGTGGAAACCCACCTGTCGAGCACCCACCTGTTCTTGTAACTCGCTAAGTCGGTCGGCACCCTCCTCTGCCAAGTCTGATTTGTCTAGGCTGGAGGAGTTGTTGGCGTCTGTCCCACTAAAACCTGCACTCTTAGCAGACGCGCCACTCACTGGTGAATGTAGCTCCACTGGCTCGTCTGGGATCTTTGCGAACCTCTTCTCGAACACACCCTGAAGCATGCATGACGAAAGGAGAATTGAGTGAAATAAAAAACTGAGCCACTTATCTTAAATTAGTTAATTATTAAATTTTATGATTCAAAACACACCTGAAGTTTTATGGCCTTGGAGACAACTTCATGATGTGGAGGGTTGTATTTGTAGCAATTGGAAAAGATTAGCCGGACGTCTGCAGCGAAGCCTTGTGCGTCCTGGTACTGTGCTCCCTCCAGCTTTTTCTGGAAATGAAAAAAGTTATCAAAACAACGACCATCATGCAAAATCAGATGAACCATAAGAGGAAATGCATTCATACTTTAACAGCGCTGAGATCCATGGGGTATTTGATGATCTGGTGGTAATCGTGTAGCTGAAGAGCTTCAGCGTCGACAGGCTTGTAGAAAGGCCAGGCGTAGGCGAGGTATTTCTTGGACATCATTTCCTTCAGGAGTTCGCGACAAAACTTGAGCTGTTCGGATTCTTCTTGTGGCAACTCCTTTTCTCCAAAGTCCTTCTTCTTAGAGGGATGGATGGCTCGGCCCGCGCTGTCATATCTCCTCTTGCTTCGTGATGAATCAATCAAGCTGTTTACGGTTGCTGAGGAGAAATCAGTGTCGCCGTCTGCCTTCCGCTTCAGCCCTTTCTTCTTCATTGGCACAAAAAAAAAAAAAAAACACCACAATAAGGTAAAATTCTCCTCATGATCTATAACTTTAAAATAATATGAAGAGACATAAATGGCGACTCACTTTTGTGGTGTTGTGTGAAAGGTCTTTGGGCATCGGGGGTGAGCTGGAGACCGTGTAGCTGAGGCTTGGCGGAGATGAGGGCGACACAGCTGAAGAACACATTGTCACAGCTTCATTCTGTCCACCTGCATATATGTAATAAACACAAATTAAAAGGAATAGAGAAAGGGAAAAAAGACACCAAAATATATATCTTAGGCGAAGTAGTAATATAATTTTTTACCCCTCCGATTTCAGGAAAAAAAGCACACACACAGGCCTGTTTTTCTTAGTGGCGGTGAATTTGTGCGCCCTCAAACATGTACGCATTAAATGAGTAGAGACGCACCCACAATTACCATGTTGATAACCGTATACATTTCCAATGTGCATTATCATTTAGGTGGAATGAGGAGAGACACGCTTAAGAAGAAACCCAATTTCTGTGACTGCAAAATCAAACCTTACAAGAGGACCCACAGGGTAGAAAATAAGTATTTGGTCTGGAGCTCTGAGCAGTGTCATTTCAAAACAGAAAGAAAAAAAAGAAGAGAGGCTGAGGGTCACTGATGCGGTTAATCTCAGCTGCTGGCTGAACTGTCAAGAGACTTTAGGGTGGCACTGATGCTCAATGCAGGCTGAAATATTCAGCTTTTACGCACACAATGACGGTCACAATGTTTTGCACACCTGTAAAATGCTATGGGCCAAATTAAGGAAACACATATGTGTTAAGGGAGCTCTTGGTGAAACCGCTTGATTTTATTAAATAGATTTTAGATGTTCATACCTGTAAGTTCATTACCTGGATTGGTGCTTTTCCTGCCCCTCCCTTTGGCAGCGTGAGGAGAAACCTCCACCTCCCTCTGGTCCATCTGGGCAACTTTTTGCAAGAAAACCTTTTCCACAGCGAGGGCCATCAGCACTATGTCATCTGTAGGCTAGAAGACAAGTGGGGAGTCTGTGAGGATCTAGTTTCTGTGAGGATAACAGGCGTGGTGCTTTTACCAATCACGAAGCTCCTTACCTTGTTATAGATGTAGCAGTTGGTGAACATGGTGTTGAAGTCTTGCATGCATTCAACTGCACTCAGATAGTAGTTGTTCTCCAGTCGTTTCTTGATGGTTCCCAAGTCCATGGGAGACGTTATTATCGTATGATAATCCTGATTAAGAAAAACAGTCAATGTGTCAGATGAATATAGTCTTACAAAAGGATCTGATGAAGAAAAGTTTAGTAGTGCACAATCCCTGCATTTCAACGGTTACTCACTTCCAGGATCATTCCAGTTTAATAAAATTTGATCTTATTTTCATAGTTTTTTTTGCCATAAATCATCCACTTTAACACCCTTATTACTCTGGATATGCCATCGCTTTAATTGGGACTAATTAAGAGCTACAGAAGGGACTACTTAAGAAATAGTCCCTATTAAATTAGTTAATCAAGTTAGTTAAATTCCATAATTACCTACTTAAAAGTATTAAGTAATGAATTAAATACTGACTAGCATGTAATGACGTACAAAAATACAGTATTACAGATTCAAGGGTATTGTAGAAAATTCTTTGTTCATTCGTTATGTTATGTGTTTCATAAATATTGGATGAGATCGAGACCTAGTGTAATGCCACATTCCAGCGCCTCGATACTCACTGTGTTGTTGTTTAAATTGGATGTACATGAGGATTAGGAGGAGACAAAAACCAATGGAGAAAGAAAAAAAAAACAGTGGTAAACAACACTTAAGAAGACAACATCAATGGCAGCAACGAAAGAAAGACAAAAACAAGAGGAAATTTAAGGATTTAGAAGCAGTTTTACTTCAGTGACAGAAAAGAGGAAAGGAGACCCTTTCCGACAAGGCAAAACAAACACATACATGACATTTTAGACGGATGACAGACAGTTACAGTTACACAGTGGGAGTTCCTGTGTGAAAAAAAATTACCAAGTTCAGGCGTCCAAAGCCGATACGCAGCTTTAATTTATTTGTAAAGAACAGGGTTTTTTTTGTACAAAAAAATCTGGTAGCAAATATACAACTGCCTCTAACAAGGATATTTATGCAGCTAGTAAAATAGCATGTTACAGAGAGCAGATTTATAACTTTCCAAAGCCGCTATGGAAGCCGCAGATGTGGGTTTATTTCAGGAATTATTTCCTGATGTGTTTTTGATGTGCAAATTCAGGGCAGGTGGTAATAGCTACATTAAAAATGTCTAACCCGTACATAATAACTTAAACTTGTCATTTAATTTCCTTAAAATTGTCAAGTCAGCACACTGACAGCTGTTGTTGCCTGTTGGGCTTGCATTTGCCATGTTATGATTTGAGCATATTTTTATGCTAAATGCAGTACCTGTGAGGGTTTCTGGACAATATTTGTCATTGTTTTGTGTTGTTCATTGATTTCCAGTAATAAAGAGACATACATTTGCATAAAGCAGCATATTTGCCCACTCCCGTGTTGATAAGATCATTAAATACTTGACAAATCTCCCTTTGAGGTACATTTTGAACAGGGCATTTTTTGTATTAATTTGCGATTAATCGCGATTAACTATGGACAATCATGCGATTAATCGTGATTAAATATTTTAATCAACAGACAGCCCTAATTTATTTATTTTTTAATACATAAATAAATAATTGATTTTAAAAAAATAAAATAAAAATAACAACAAGCACTACACACTGCAGTGTGCTGCGATAAATGCTGGATTTAAAGCATCTTTTTAAAATGTTGTGAAGCACATTGACAACATTTGCAAACTACTCACTGGTATTCCAAGAGCGATCGCATCAACAGGGTGGTGAAAAGGCCAGGCGAACTGGTGCCGCCACAGGGATTTCATCACTACATTCTGCATGTACTGCAGCTGGTTTGTCCTCCGACCAGGCCTGCTGGGGTCGCTCACCTCGGGAGGCGGAGGATTCACAAACCGTGGAGGGTCCGGGTTCGTGTCTGCTGACATGACGATAGCAGCGACTGGTCTCCAACAGGTGAACACAACCTCTGCTGGTTTCTGTTATCTTCTGTGAATTCTTTCGTCTGTCAGCTCATCAACGGCTCTGAGGGAACGCCGGCTCACTTCATTCATAGTTTTCACACCAGAAAATGTGATCTGTTGACATAAAAACAAGAGTTATGCGAGCGCGGTAGGTCAGAGATCATTCTTATGGTCCAGAAATATATACAGAACAGGCAGCCTCTACTGACAATGTAGCCTAACGCAACTATGGTTGATCTATGTTCAAATTTGGATGCAGTGCAGGGGTGGTGGGGATGGACTCTCAAAAACAAAAGGTCACAGCAGAATACACAACCTCCCAAACACATTGAGTCTAAATTTTGACCAAAAAAACCCCACAATAGACTCCATACCAAGGTAAACTGTCAAGTCTGAGTTCAACTTGGTATGCAACATAAGACATTATTGAAGTCGAAAATATGTTTATGAACAGCTCACATGAATTAATGTGGTGTTCTTGTTTACTTTTTGGACAAGCCAAGGAGCCTATATCAGTGATGACTGAAATGTTTGTTCCATTTGTTTTATTGTTATTTTAATGACAAATAATGTGTTAAACTGTGGCTTTCTTTTCTTCTTTGGTTTAATCACAGGGATTTCAGAGTACGCAGAGAGTTGTTCATGAACGGCTTTAAGCTGGGTAAAGTGTCAACAAAAATGGTCTTTTTCACAACTAAGAAATCAAGCCAGAGAGTAGCTGCTGTGTGCTACCAAGTTGGAGGGGATGCAACATGAAGTGTTAATAAAGACAAGGAAGTCTCATTGCACCGCATGTGATCTTATCAATCAATAATATACTCCTCAAATAATGAGAGAAGTTAGAGACGAAAAAAAATAATCTGATCTGATATACTTCATGCATCTATTTCTCCCTGCAGTATATTTGAGAGGCAGAAAAAAAAAAGACAGCACAAATATTTTGTCATGGTAGCAGTTCAAATCTACACCAAATCTTTAAAAAACTTTAAATAATTAAACAAAAGGCCAATGAATCCATCAGGAAACAAGCCAAATATTAGATTAAATGTGATTTTTGGGGGTGTTTTATTGTCACTTTGTATGTTTTTTACTTATATACATATATATGTTGCACAATTTAAGACTATACAACATAACAAAAAAAAAAAAAAAGAATAATATACAGTGCAGGAAGAGGCAAAAAAAAACACCGGGCTTATCTGAAGCCTCCACCTAGAGACAAGATTAATATAAAGAAATAATATGACTACATAATAGTAAATATGACTACATAATAGTGTTAAACTGTGGCTTTCCATATCTTAGAATAAAATGTGATTTTGGGTGTGTTTTATTGTCAATTTGTAGGGGGGGAAAAGTGGCCAAAGATCATCTCAAATTAGACATTTTTAAAAGGAAACACATGGCTTTTAACACAATTGAAGAGGAGACTGTGTAGCTTCACAGGTAAGTTACAGTAAGTGCAATAAATTAACCAACTGGCTTTTACTAGTTGACACTTGACACATGTGAAAGCTGACTTTGCAAAGAATTCGTTTTTTAAAAGTACAACAAATAAAGCACCACACCATCTTACATATAGGGAAAGCTAGCAAACGTGTGTGAATCTACAGCTACAGCTGGTGTGTTGTTAGCTTTACTGAAGCTAACTGGCTAGCTGGTGCTCAGTGTCATAAACTTGTAAACAACAAGTCGCCATTACAAAATAAGGAATAGTCATTAGCATAAACTAAAGTCTCATACTGCCAACTTAAGGACTTTGCATACAATAGTCAATTCCCAGAGTCCTGCTTTTGTTTTGAGGAGGTCGAGTTTCAACACAGAGCTAGTTACCTTAACAAGTTAGCTAACTTTACCTGTTATCCTCACACAACCTGGCAACCTGTCGACACCATTGTTGTAGAGTTGTTTACTAACTCGTTTTCATGAGAAGAAGGCAGGTTAAAATGAGAGTTCAGGAGGCTTCGGAAGATGCTACACAAGCCCAAATAGAAAGCCCAGTTATCCAGAGTGCACTATAGAGCACCTTTAAAACTTTATGACTGATACCAAAAAGTCAGAGGTATGAGGAGCGCGCTCTGCTTCCCCCGATAAAGAGCTTCATAGGCGGATAGTAAACCGACACCGCCACCTACTGCGCTGGAGGGTGTACCAGTGATGGGAATTCAGGCTCTTTTTAGTGATCCAGATCATTTGGCTCAGCAAACCAAGACGAGCCGGCTCTTTCGGCTCCCAAACGGCTCTTCATTGTACCACTTCTGCCTTTTTTATAATTCAGCCAAATTTAACACTGTTTTGACATATACTTACTATGTGTGCACATATATCACTTAAATAATTCAATATTATTATACTAAACCTTCTAATTTCCAGAATACCATAACTTTACATGCTGCTTCGTTTCCGACTGTCACTCATCTTGTCTGCTATTCGCGCACCGCACTCCTCTCTCTTTCTCTCCTCCTTCTTCTTTTGTAATTTGTGGCAGACTACGCATCAGAGGCGTATTGCTGCCCTCCACAGGTGACTTGTAGATCGCCATTGGTTGGATTAAATCCTCATGTAGAATCCTGTGCGACGAAGATGGTCGATTACAGTCTTTGTTGTTTCGCTGTTCTCCGTGCTGAGTATTGATTTTAACGAGTGGTCTGTGACGCCAGTTTTTGACAGTTCTGCCTACATGAGGCTTCTTTCTGCATGATATCTGGCACAGTCCATCAGTACATGACTTACAGTCTCTGCCTCTCCACAGATACACTTTCCATCTGGGTGCTTACAAACCAGTGCCAGCCCATGATTTAGTCCACAGTGACCCAGCCCCAACCTCGTTATTGCCGTGCTATCCCTTCTGCCCATTTTTGTAATCAATGTGCACCTTAGTGTTGGCTGTATTGACCCTCTTTCTCTCCCTCCTGCTCTGTACCTGTAGACCCTCAGCGCGACGCGCACCCCGCCCCTCCCTGCTTGATCGTATGATCCTTGTCTATCATCACATGATTGGGTGCACGAACATCATTAACAATGTTCAGTCACAGTCAGTGCATGGAGTGCCCGTGGCGCGGAGAAGATCACCCTATCATTCTGCCTTGAATTAATAAAAAAAAATAAAAAAAAATGTCTCTCGAACAGGAGCCGTTTCCCATCGTTCACTTAAAAGAGCCGGCTCATTGAACCAGCTCGTTCGCAACGGGAGCCGGCTCTCATGATTCACTTAAAAGAGCCGGCTCTTTGAGCCAGCTCGTTCACAACCCACACATCACTAGTGTGGTGGGCCATGCTAATATAACTATATAAAATAGTTTGTATTGACGGTGACAAAGAGGGGATATGTCTAACGTTACACGTCGACATTTCAGGCTACTTTTAGAGAGTACATTCGTTTGCTTTTAGTGCCATTATCTTGCTAACTGCCTTGAGGTAAATTAGTCAAACTCCCAATAATTGAGCCCAAAACAGTCCACAAACCTTCCGAAAATGACCTTACCATGTTAAAATTACCAACATGCGCACACATGGCAAATTGGCATTATAAATCAGATTAAAACTTACTTTTCAGCAGGGTAAACTGGTAAAAACCACTCCTAAAACAACATAAGGGACAACATAAGTATTTCTTCTTCTTCTTCTTTGGTGTTTATTGGCAATTGGCAAACCAGCTTAGAGGTGCATTACCGCCACCTGCTGGACCACTGGAGAGTGGAACAGGAGATTGTGCAGAAACATAATAATAAAAAAAATAAAAAAAATAATAAAAAGGCTCTCGGATCTCCTATCCGTGACCCCTCCCTCCCCACATCTCATGCTGGAAATGAAACAGACATTTCAGGACTACTATTTGCACTGACACTTCTATTTATCTATTTATCAGGTATTTATACAAGGAGAACTACTGGAGAGTCATTGGGTTTTAATATATAGCACTTTTAAAGACCTGATTGCTTTTATACTGCTTTTACTCTGTTAATCATCCTGCCATCCACTTTTTATTCTGCTGCACCATCGCACTTTGTTCACTGTGTTATGTTCTATGTTTGTGACTGTTTTTTGTATGTCTGTGTTTGCACCTTGTGTTTGCACCTTTTATTATTAATTTTAATTTTAATTTTAATTATTTATTTAAAGGGACTATTTGTAACTTTGTACACGTATAAATGTAGCGGGTCGTGCGCTCGCATATGCGCGTTCGCGTGTAGCCGCTGTACCCTCCTCCTCTGCCTGCTCGCCTTCACTCAGACAGCTCAGCTCGCTCCACCTCTAGACGTGAACGCGCGCTCACTACACACTGCAGAAGAGTTAGTTTAGCTCTGAGAATATCTAGTGAATGCACAGGGGACGTTTGTGCAGAAATAACTGCTGCAGCTCCTCCAGACCAACAGAGCTTTCCCGTGTCTTGTGAAGTGACGGAGCTCTACAGAGATTTACGTTGTCTTCTCGTTACCGACCGGGTGCCGGTGTCTCCTCTGCTCTCTCCGGCTGCGGGCGGAGAGAGCAGGGAGACACGCTGCAGAGCCCCGCTGCCTCAGCCTGCACTTAGGCAGGAAAAGCCAACACTAGGATCAGATCTAAATCATGTTCATGGAGAGACCTCCGTCTGGTCAGCTAACATTACTGCCAAGCAGCTGAAATATAGAGTGATATTGTGGTTTTAGCTGACTTGTGTCGCCTCACTGTTTTGAGCGATGCTCGTTCTGGTATATTTAGAGCGAGCAGGCGCGACCCCGACGCTGACTTTCGCTGATTTCACGGCCACAGGTGTCGCTGTTAAGAAGCATTTCTGAAAGTTACAAATAGTCCCTTTAATTTTATTTATTTATTAAATTTTTTCCTGCCAATCTACTGCTCCACACTCCAGTCCAGTATGTGGCGGTAATGCACCAAATCGTTGTTTGCCAACCACCAATAAACTTTAAAGAAGAAGAAGAAAAAGCAGAAGACTCTTTTATGTCCCTCACTGGCTTCCGTCTCTTCTCAGGTTTGACGCACATGCGCAGACAGACACCTCCACAACCACATTCCCCGCTTCTCCTCGCAGGCAGGCAGGCAGAGCATCCAGCAGCGAGCCACTTGATATTTAGACGTCCTCCATGATCGTCTGAACACAAATCCTCGCATTTTCTCCTTCAAAATCTTTACGAGGAGCACCAATCCCACCGTGAAGCTGCATCAAACCACCGTGAGTGTCGTGTTTATGACTGATCCCCTCATTGTGTGTGAATGGAGGAGGCCTCTCTCCGTGGCAAAGCTCAACCAAAATGTGTCAACAGCATCAGTGGCATTTTGAAGCTACACGATCAGACTTAGCTCTCCTATTAAACCAGTAGTGTTAACATTGAGTTGTTATCTCTCTCTCTGTGTCGAGCTTTAAACCCTGAATGTGTAAATCAATACTGTACAGTTAACATAATAATAGCTAACTACTGTCAGGGTCGCTTCTTTGTTTCATATTTACACATTTATTGCGTTTAAACACGAACTTTTTTTGTAATTTGATACCAACTAGACAGTCTTATAGTCATATCTGAATATATAACATGTTTCTATTCGGTCATTTTTAACCCTAACAATGCTAGTTGACGTGAGCTAACTAATAGCTAGAGATAGCTAAACAACGCTAAGCTAAAGTAGGAAAACAGCCACACGGTTCATGTGTTTTTAACAACTAAAGAGCAGGACACATGACACATGTTACAGTAGATTTACTGAGAATTAGTGTCATTCCTCTTGGTTTGCTTAGCTATGAGTTGTCTGCTCTCTCTCTCTCTATATATATATATATAAATAGCTGTCGTAGTTTACATGATTAGCATAAATGGCAGTTTCTCATCTTGTCAATTAAGTCAGGTGTCATGAAGGACATTAAGAGTGACCTTGTTATTGAACAATCTGATACTGCTGGTGGACGATCATCTCAGTGCTTTAAGACTAATGAAAGGACAACATGCAAAGTGTCTCCTCAGAGCTGCTTATGAAGAACTGATATATGATGATGATGATAGAGCTACTATGGAAGAGTGCAGTCTTATTATTTATTTATTTATTTATTCATGCATTTCTTTTTTGTTTCTTGAATTATTTTCTTATTATATATATATATTATATTATTTTTTTTAATAATTTAAGTTATCTTTCCTATCCATGTTAGAAGTATTGAGTTTAAATTAATTTTCTTCAATTAAAAAAAAAAATTTAATCAGGTGTCACACCGAAATATGTCCGAAATCTGTTACCGCAGAGAACCAGCATCACATAAGTCACCATTTTTGACGGCTGTCGTCAGGATGGTGAATATATCTTTAGATTAAAAAAATTTTTTAATTATATTTGTGTTTTTTTTTATTACACAGATACAGTCAGTGGGGTCACATTTTCAGAAATGGTGACCTCATGTGTTGCTGGCTCTCAGATGGTCACAGATTTCGGTGGTGACAGATTTTGATGTAACACCGGCTTATATTGCACAGTGCAATTAAAACTCACTTGAATTAAATGATGTATGTATTCATGGAAGAGATCAGTATGCACATAATAATGATAACACATATTTTGTAATTAACATCATACACTAATGCATCATAATGAGTTGCTCATCGTAATAGCATATTAAGGCTGGCTAACACCATCGTCTCTGACCCCAACCATGTTTATGTGAATATGAATTGTTACCATCAAATCGGCGATACAGGGTTCCACGATTTAATAAGGTTAGACTGAAGCACTCTTTTGTACACCAGTCAATCCCAAAACTAAATATGGAGCCTAATCCTAGATCAAATGTACGTTGAAGGGCCCTGAATGTCGCCTTCTGTTATTGTAATGTTTAAATGTACGTATCCTTGTTTTTCTTGTCTTTGTCCTTTTTGTGATGTTGCAAATGGAGCTGCTGTGATGCAAAACAAATTTCAGACCTGTCTGATAATAAAGTATTACCGACGTATTAATGTTGTGTTGTGACATGTGGGGCAAAGCTGTCTCCTTATATTGCAGACCTTTTTAAACACTGTTAGGCTATTTCAGATTTGAATAATGATAGACATCTAAACCCTGCATGTTGCTGTGCCTTTTTAAAAATCTTCAGACTATATGCACAGTTGGTTATGCATTGTTTCACTTTGGTTGTCTGCACATACTAACTTCTAAAGAAATAAATTAATTTCAATGTCTGCTTTCCTCTGTTTCAGGATCGTGCTCAATAGATGCTCATTTCCTCACCATGGCAACAGAAGATAAGAAACCAGAGACTGACACGAAACCTCCAGTTGTTCCATCGGCATCTGCCAGTCAAAGCAAGGTTTGAATTTCATTAAATATCTTACCTGCAGCTTCCCGTTCTATTGCAAACTGCAGCACTTATTGGTTTATTCATGGTCATTGTGGGCAGGGTGAGACAATTTGGGAATTCTTTGTCATCTTTTTTGATAAATAAATGTTTGTTGCACATCAGAGGGAGATTTTTTTTTCTAAATGCCATGTTTTGTTTTCATTCACAGTCTGCACCTGCCAAGCCAAACTACAGCCTGAAATTCACACTAGCGGGCCACACTAAAGCCGTCTCCTCCGTCAAGTTCAGTCCGAGCGGAGAGTGGCTCGCCAGCTCATGTGAGCAACCTTTTTTTTTTTTTTCATTTTCAAAATCATCAAAATAGTTGCCAATTCTTTCGATTGATTATTCAACTAATCATCGCAGCGCTACTGTAAAATTCCATTTTGAGATATTTAAGTATTTGTGAGCATAGATCCATGGAGACTCTGCAGCAACACTGAATGCATATTGATTTTTGTCTCCGCAGCTGCTGATAAACTCATCAAAATCTGGGGAGCGTACGACGGCAAATTTGAGAAAACCATATCTGGACACAAACTTGTGAGTTAAACCGATTTATCACCTTCACCGCTGCAGTGTTTACGCTTTACTTTTCTTCCATCCTTTGCTGTTTCCAATCAGAGCCTCGAGTACTATGTTTCGTAATTCTCCCCCATGATTTTGACCCTGCAGGGTATATCTGACGTGGCCTGGTCTTCTGACTCCAACCTCCTGGTGTCTGCATCGGACGACAAAACCCTGAAGATCTGGGACGTCAGCTCGGTGAGAGAGCAAGACCGACTGTCTAACTGAAATGATAAGAGTTATTGTATCACCAAGCAGTGCGATCTGATCATGCTATCTCCCAGCGGGCTTCATAATATCGCTGAACTAAACATGCACTACTATAAATAAATGGGAGAAAACCTCTCCCTGTCTACACAAAGGGCTGCAGCAGTAGTGTCTCACACAGCGTCTTGTAGCATTATACATTCATGAAGTTTTAAAATGAAATCCACGCACTCTCTTAGGATCTGTGGTTTTCTGTTAAAGTTAAAGTTTTATCACCATAAGAGCTGCAGATACTCCCAGCGTTAACTATCTAATACCGGCTGTGGCTTTGAGTGTCATTTCTTTTTGTTACCAGCGAGACATTTCAACTCATTTTTTCTTCCATCTAGGGGAAATGCTTAAAAACTCTAAAAGGTCACAGCAACTACGTCTTCTGCTGCAACTTCAACCCGCAGTCCAATCTCATCGTGTCAGGATCGGTGAGTACAGCACGGAGCTTCTGGCATAAAACAAGAAGCAGCAAATGTAAAGCAGATGTTCGATTTATTATGCTAAAGAGCTCGGTTTGAGCATTTTTATAAGAATGTGTAAGTAATACGTGATTTAATGTTGTTGCTTCCAGTTTGACGAAAGCGTAAGGATATGGGACGTGAAGACCGGGAAGTGTTTGAAAACATTGCCGGCGCATTCTGACCCTGTCTCGGCTGTAAGTTTGTTTTTTAAATTCTAAACATTAGAGGAATCCTCTAGACTCAAGATTAACTGACGTGTCTCGGCTCGCAGGTTCATTTCAACAGAGACGGCTCGCTGATCGTGTCCAGTAGCTACGACGGCCTTTGGTGAGAACAAACTCGTCTACATAGATCGCTGATCACTAATCACGTCGCATCTTTAGCCCTCACTAATAGCACATTTAAGAAACAAACAAAAAGTGACTGTGGGAAATGTCAAGCCGTGGTCCTCATTAGCACATTACGTGCTCAGTCAGTTTAAGACCTAATGGATCTTATTTGTCACAGTTTTGCAAGTATGCGCCATTAGCTTTCAAAAGTCAACAGCTTTATTTAATGAAGACTATTATTTGAGGTCTCATAGCTTAATAGAAAATTCCCTACACGAGCGTGAACGTATTAGACAAATAGTAACACACTAAACCCTGCAAGATGAAGAGAGATTTTTCTAGCAGATGTCATTTATATTTGTAATTTAATGTTATATTTATAGGCAGAAATGCTCATCAGCATTGTTAACAGTATTCTAAAATGACAATGCTATGCTTTTTGTTTATTAATTGTGTTACCTAACAATGAAATGTCTTAATAACCCTTAATTAAATCACTTTTTTTTTTTACATTCCCAGCCGAATCTGGGACACAGCATCAGGGCAGTGTTTAAAGACACTCATAGGTAAGATCACCCAGTATGCGCACTTCTCTCAGGCCTCGTTGACGTTGTTATAATGTGTGCAGATTTCCCCCTCCTCCTCATTTAGTTTATTACAGAAAGAGGATGCACAAATACCGATATCGGGCCGATACTGACTCAAATAGCTGGATTGTAATTGTTTATTTTGTGTTGATTAGTGACAGAAAATTCCGTCTGAATCGAGGCATCATAAAATGGGACCTCACCTGTATTAGGTATTTAGATACTATTGTGTGCTGACGCTGCTCCTGTTGTTGTGTTTTTACTTTTAGATGACGACAACCCTCCGGTGTCATTTGTGAAGTTTTCCCCCAACGGGAAATACATCCTGGCTGCTACACTGGACAAGTGAGTAGTGTGAAGTCGATGCTCCGCTCTAGTTTAGAAAGTGGTCATTAATGTTTTTAAAATGTAGGACTTTCACCAGCAGAGGGCGGTATAACGCTACAATCAGCTCTCCTCAGCTGCAGTTCTACATCAACAGAATGTACACAAAGTAAAAATCTGATTAAAAGACTATTGGTTTTTACGTTGTTGTTTAACGGATGTGTTTGTGTTAATTTTTCAGCACGCTGAAGCTGTGGGACTACAGCAAAGGAAAGGTAAGCAACTGGTCATTCAGTTTGAATTATAACGTTCTCTCATATATCGTTCATATCTCATATTCTACACGTAGTTAAATATATTAAGACGCAACCTCACTGGCATCTTATTCCTGAGTCAAGTCGCATTATATGATAACAAAATGTATTTTTCTTCATATTTGTTTACTGGTAAATACTTTTAATATAGTGCTAATGGTTATAGTTTTGATCGTGTGATTAGAGATAATTAACTTTTCATAACTCCTCCAACATTTCAGTGCTTGAAAACGTACACCGGCCACAAAAACGAGAAGTACTGCATATTTGCAAATTTCTCCGTCACCGGTGGAAAGGTAAGTTTCTCTTGAGCGCACTTCAAGATTCTTTGATTTCAATGCTCTTTTTATTCCTTAATTGTTTCAATAAACCCTTCCTGGTATTTAATGCCTCACCCGCACAGTTTATATATTTATATTTTACGCTTTTTGAAATGATTGGACGCATGCAGCTAAATGTAACCGAGTGAAGCTAAGCGGCCGCTCTCTCTTGCAGTGGATCGTGTCCGGCTCCGAGGACAACATGGTTTACATCTGGAACCTGCAGACGAAGGAGATCGTGCAGAAACTCCAGGGCCACACAGGTACAGGAGACGCGCCGTATCTTACTTTGTTGTTTTTGAGAGCACAGATCTGAAGTCTTAATAGGTTTAAAACCTTTACACTTTGTCCTAATGCAGTCAGCAAACTCATATTTTTAAGACGGATATTTGCGGCTGGGTGTAATATGTCAATTTTTCCTTCTCGTCTTCTACTTTTCAGACGTCGTCATCTCGACCGCCTGCCACCCGACAGAGAACATCATCGCATCCGCGGCTTTAGAAAACGACAAAACCATCAAGTTATGGAGAAGCGACTGCTAAGCCCCCTTTTGGATCTTTTTGGGCCATTCATATTTCTTTTCTTTTTTTTTTTTTCTATTATTTTGTTGTAAGAAAAGAGGACTTTTTTTCTAACGGAGAGCTCCTGCGGGATGCAGAGGGCTTTCGGGTAATGAAATTCAGCGAGGAGAACCAAAATGAGACAACCACGTACAGTATCAGCCGGAGTGAATCACCCACCACCCCCACCCACCCCTCGTCACATCTGAGATATATTCCACGTGTCTGTTAACGTGTGCCAGATTTTGTCGTCTCCACGGGGGAAGTTTTGTTATACTTTACAACAATGTTGCTGTTCTGGTGCTTCAGTATTTTTTTTTGACACTGCATTAACCCTGATGTCACGGCGTCATATAACTGAGCATTTCTGGTCTTGTACAATAAATGTAACGCTTATTTGGCCTTTCTATGATTTCTTTTGCCTTTTTTAATTTGTCTGTGAATTTGTGTAGTGTCGTCTTCAGACTTCAAGGTGGAGAGGGCGATTTTGACATCAAGCTGTAGGTGTAAAAAAAAAAAAAAAGACATCTTACGGATGTTATTTATTCAAGTGGCACCACTATTAGTGTTCTTAATATCCAATGCCAGATCTCACTGTGTGCCATAGCAAGATATTTTCAGAGTCCTTTTAGGACAACAAACCAGGATTTGAAGTTGAGAAGTACGTGAGAAGTAAAGTTAAAAATGCCTGAATAAAATGTGATGTATGATGTCACAGACGCCCCCAAATGTTATGAATCTTTTATAGTCCTGTTGGAGAATTAAGTCCTCCCTCCTATGTCTAATTTTAACAGTTTACGACGGTGACCAAATGCAGTTATTTTGTGTTCTAGGATTTGTACATATTGAACTGACGTATTGTGATTTATTTTAGCTGTCTTTGTTTTTTAAGGCCTCCTCTGCTTCGATTAGCTCCTACTGTAGTTCTGCAACACAAAGCTCTGTTCTCCGTAGTTAGCCTGGATTCTTTCTTTTTTTTCGTGGAATACATGTTTGCATTTGACGGCTATAACCTGCGACTAAATAATAAACCAGTTTTTGTATGTTTCATGATGTTTTACTTGAACGTTGAACACAGACTCAGCCGGCATCAGTCGAAATCACTTTTGAGTTTTTTTTTTAATAACCTTTTTTTCTGTCCATGAAAAGATAGAACATCAGAGAACAACCCACAAAGAACAGATGACAAAAAAAAAATCCATCTCCTTTTTTTAAAAAAAATCGACAAAAATATAATGAAAGAAGACATTCCCCGTCTTGCAGCGACAGGTTGAAAATGGCAAAGTAAAGGCGACACAGTTACCGAGGTGCCAAAGCCAACAAAATTCCTCGCACCTTAAAAATTTTCAATCTGAAAATTGCCTCGTTGAATAAGCTTTTCCACAACGTATACGACAGCCCGCAGAAGAAAAAGGGGAAAGGACAGAGTACACAAGCAAGGGATAAAATTACCTTTGTACAAAAATAGATCTTTTTCCAAGTATTTTTTTTTTCCTTTTTTTCCATTTTACCGTCAAAGCAACAAAGAAAGCAGTGATTGTGTCACAAAGCTCAGCTTTTTCCTGATTACACTTTTTGAACATACAATTGCCAAGCAACACATACATTTTGGAGGGTTTTTAAAGTCTTATATTTTTTTCTCTTTCATGGTTTTTTGAGGTCCCATAAACTGCTGAGAAGCTGGTTGGTTCTTTAGAGCTGCTGCGATTCTGCTGGTTGATCAGGATTGATTTTTAAGAAAGTCACGTTTGAAGAAAAACCCTCAGATATTTGTGAAAACAAAAAACAAAAATTCAGAGTTTTGTGGAACAGTTTGGTCTGAAAGACTTGTCTCCCTCTTTTCAATGTTGGAAATACTCAAGGAACAGATCTGTCGATATATATTTATAAATATATACACATATACATATTAACAAAATAGAGCTTTATGTTATAAAGCATTCGTGTGGGTTGATCGGTTCTTGATCGAGTCAAGAAGATCCTCGTCTGTTGAGCTCGCACATCATCCACTTTATGGCTTTAAGAGACCCGCGGTCGCCAATCACAGTAAACTAAAGAGGGGGACACGTCAGACTTTAAGGGAGCAGGAGGATATTCATTTTAAAGTTGGGTCACAAACGTTTAATATCTGCTTTGTTTGATTTAAAATCTGCAACGTTTCTCTAAAAAAAAAAAGAAGAAATCAGCAAATCTAGCCCAGTCTTACAAAAAGAGTTAAGTTTCTCTTTAACAGACAAACAAGTAGAATTGTTCCAGAATATAAATAGTGTAAACTGAGCTCAGACTGGCAGTCAATACTGTCACCTGGATAGTTCCATAGTTGAGTAATACTAAAACCCACAAGCCAATAGGTCATACTGAAGTTATTGCTTCTTCTTTTTTTCAGTTTTAACAAGCACAGACACTGAGGTTTTGTCTGATCAAAAATGAACACTGATGATAATAATAACACAGCGAGAAAAAGTGCCATCTTTTTTGTCTGATTAAATACTTGTAGAAAAATTCAAGTAGTGTTGCAGCGCTGCTTCTCTTCCACTAGAGGGAGCTCACATTCCTCATCACTCTTCTCATATCCAAACTGCTCTCTGACTGAAAGGAAATGTTGTCGTCCTGCTTGCAGCTATATAGTGTACACATACAGTATGTGACTTTTCAGATCTGGCATCTGAACCAACTTTTTTTTTGCTTTTTCTTCATAAAGAAAGAGATCAGTTTCATAGAGGTGGATTAACATCTGCAACGTCAACCCCCCATACTAGAGGACCTTCTGTGAAACTAGACCCAAAACATTGTGAGAAGTTAGCACATGGTCATTGTATCATTGGTGTCTTGGTTGGAGTCAACACTTTTATGGAGTCCTGATGGTGCCACCAGAATAATTAAAAAAGTTTTTCAGACTTGAAGGTGCTAAATTCGAAATTCAATTTATATTTAGAATATTTTATTGTTCAACACAGGCCATTTCGGTAGAATATGCCGATAGAATAGAAATAATTTTGTTTTACTTTTGTACGGCACTTTTTAGGCGGATGTTTTACTGCCGTCCGGTAGTCGTTTTCAGTCCAAAGTGACAGAGGCGTAGCTTTTCTGGTGGGCGCTGATGTTGCAATGGAACAAACAATTGACATTCATCTCTCGGCAATATACGTTCTTTGTCATGACTCTCAGCATGGCGACGGCTGAGTCAGCGGCTCGCAGCTAACGGTGCTAACAGCGCTAACACGGCAAACAACGGCAACAGTGCTGACAGACGCCGTTATCTGCTGTAACCGTCGTATGAGAGCAGTGCAGAGCGGCGGCCGTGAGCTAGCCAGTGGGGCACGCTCACATGCACTAAAAGGCATGCGAGGCCGGCCCGGCTATGTCAACAAAGCACGGAAAAGCTTGAATTACAACACACAAGGAGAACGACTTCATTCTCTGCTCAGGTAGACATTACTCCTCTATATCTTTCCATCGCAAATAGTTGTTTGAGGCTATAACATTTAATCATTGTCAATTAATTCGTTGACAGATAATAATAAAAAAGCAAAGATAAAAGGAGCCGTGGGGGCGGATCAGATGCCAATAGCTGGCCAATAAAAGCTCCTGTTGCTGCTCTGCAGGTTGGATTTAATTTTTTAAGTGACGCTTTAAATGAAAGCAAACACAAAATGGTAACTGTAAATGTTAAAGCAGGAAACAAATCCATTGTGATATATAAGGTGTTAGGAAAATGGTTTACAAAAAAATTAAAAGTCTTAAAATCAGTATTATGACAATAATAATCAATAATTTAAACTGAATAAGCAAATATATTATAATTACTTTTTTATGCACATTTGAAATGCAAATGTAATTCATATTCTCTTAAACTTATTAAAATTATGAGTTGATTATAAATAAGCACTGGAAAAAAACATTATTCAAGTGGCACACTCAGGACTCCATACACCTCAGACCATTATTCATTTCAGTTAAAAACACAGTGCTCAGGTTTTGTTTTTCAGGTCCAGATAGTGTCAAGGTGCTTATGAAAGAGTGGTGAATAAGCAGATATCGGAAAAAAAATCCTTGGTTTAACTAAAAGGATTTTTTGTTCCTTTTCTTATATCATACTCGTCCTTAAACTCTGCTACGCTCCACTGTTTCATAAAACACTTTAAAAACGAGTTGCTTATTTTCTGTCAATGGCCAATAAAGCAAGTACAGAATGACTATCAAATGTCTAAATAGTGGGTGAAATAACCTAAATAAGATATTAACTCCGGTCCAGGAAAATATTACAGCGGACGCACACCTCACAAACACTTTGAGCCATACTAACATGTACCCGCTCTGTGGACAATCTTTGGAAATGCACTTAATGCATAGTTTTGCAGCAGCTGCAGCATTTAGAGAAAAGGAGAGGAGGAGGGGAAAAAAGCAGAATATGGGCAAAAAGCATATTTATACATAACATGGAGATATCTAACATTTCAGTTCGACTTGAATGACACTTGGTTGTCCAGAGAAGTGCAGAGAGAGCAAGTGTGTGGGTCCCCTCTGAGGAGGAAAAAACAATCGGGGACGTCCCTGACCGGGGCCAAATTCCACCTCAGAGGTCGATTACATCAACATCAGCTCTCCGTTTGGGAACCCGACTGCGCTGTCATGAGGTTAAGTGCCAAGTAACAAACAAATAAACAAAATAATGGCTCTGCTGCAACGACAAGCACTTCTCCCGCATACTGTAAAATGGTTCGATGAGTGTCGAGAGCTGACGGAGGGATGGAAACAGAGGTAATTGTGCATTGCTGTTGTTAAAATCAAAAACTGAAAAATAATGTCAATACTGTATACGGTTGTAACTTTCTGTACAGGTAGATATGAGGTGTTTCGAAACACACCGCTGCGTGTAGGCAGAGGGATTTCTGAGTGTGGAGGTGTAGAATTGTGTGAAATCACACAAAATGAGAAGTGGAGAGGTTGGAGAAAGGGATGGAAAAAAAGGAGCTCGGAGGCCGGCGAAGCGACGATATTTCCCCACAGATTTTGACTGCGCTCACTTTCACAGCCATCCGAGTTAGCTGGGCTCACCTGTAAGGTTGCAGCAAAATGCTGTGAAATAGGATGACAAATCCTGCACCTGCTGGTAGCCTTTCAGAGCGTCATGTGGCATAAAGCTAATGTGTGGCTAACTTACAAAAGCCTGCATCTTCCCGTATGCAGATGACTGTATACAGATTGTACGTAACAAGCTCCCCAAATTCTCGTTCGATCAATTAACTGAAGGGCTGATCAGTGAACTAATAATGTCATCCTCCCCCGGTGTCGCACAGTGCTAATAGAGTAAGACATGGTTGTATTTGTTGGAATTGGGCAGAGACCTGAGTTTTTTTTTGAGCACTTGCAGTCTTGTTAACCCACTTCTACTCCAGAAAAAAGCTCACACTTCAAAAACAGCTAGTGCAAGACCTGACGTGTTCAGTCGAGTCAGGCAGGAACCGACGAGTTCCTTTGAGCAGACGTTGTCGCCCCACCCCCCCCCACACCACCACCACCGTCCCTCCCCGAAGTCCTGAAAGAGAGAAAAAGAGGGCTCAGGTCCAAGTCTAGACAGCCTGAGGCTCTCCCAGCAGTCCACGATTGTCCCGGTCACAACGCTGAGCATCCAAATATGACATCAGCGCCGATTATTTTTGTTTTTCAAAATACCTGCAAGCAACTGTGGGTGTTAAAACCTGATCATCTCTGCTTTTTCTTGTCATGGTGTAGGAAAAGCGAGGATGAAAACGATGGCTCAATAACGTTTGTCTTCTGTCCGATCTTATTTTTAAGTCCTCTGTTTGTCACTCGTGTTGCCGTGTGATTTTCATATATATATATATATTTTTCTTATTTATATATTTTTACAAGGTATAAAACAGACCCATTGACATGATGAATTCATTGTTTTGAAACGCATCAAAAGGGGGAGAGGGGAGGGAGGGAGGAATGGGAGGAAGGGAGAGGTTTCTCCATCAAAAGTCGTCACATGATCTGTCCATTGCTGGAGACGGGATTTTTAAAAAAGGAACCCTGCTCCCGATCCAGGGCTGGTGGGAGATGTGGAGGTGGCGGGGGGGGAGGGAGAGAGAGGGAGAGGGTGAAGAGGGCTCAACCCTCTCTGCTATTATGTCATTTGATGCGGGGCTTCTAGCATCTCCATGAGGAACGTGTCGATGGGCGTGTCGCCGATGAGTTTGAAGAAGAACAAGTGCTCCAGACACTTGAGGCCGATGGAACGCAGCGCTGGTAACCGCAGCAACAGTTTGGCAAACCTGTCACAACACAAGACCAGAATTAGAAACAAGATCATTATGCATCTGACAAGAGGACGCGATGGATGACAAACTACACCACTGATGATGCACATGCATACAGTGCCTTCAACATAATGTGCAGCAGCCACACATTGGGCCTCGTGCAAGAGCTGCTTGTATGAAAGTGGCACAGACACATTTCCTCTTAGCTAAGTTTGTGCAGTTAGGAGTAGGGATGCCATGATACCAGAATTTTTTGTAGTCGTTACCAATACCAGTGAAATTCCACGATTCTCCATACCAATTCAATACCACGGTAAAAACCCAGAGTAAAACAATAAATCCCATGTACTTCAACACACACTCCTTTAGTAACGTCACTCTATTATTTATTTTATATCACTGTGAAAACATCTCCTTCATACAACTGTTTATTCAAATTTCGCGCCAAAAAACTACATTTTACAAGATTGGAACACATCATGATAACGTTAGAATTAACCTTTGCCCAATACTCATTTTTACTGAATAGAGTCTGCATGCATCATAATGTAAATCAAAAGCATCTCCCGTGTTGAAATCGGCAGGACGAGAGCTGGTAAATGTTAGCTGTTAGCAGCCGGTAAGCAGCACAGTCCTGCACGGAGCTAACAGCAAACGTTAACTAGCTCTTAGGATAAGAATACAAAACATGTTCTTGCATGAGGCCCTCTTTTAAACCTTCAAAACTTTTTTCTGGCATCCAAACAGCTAATTGGCAGGAGAGCAACATGTAATAAACAGATGGAAAATGAATGAAAACATATTGAAAAATATTGCTGAAAATATATTTTTTTTACACTAATCTTTTTTTTCCTTTCTCATTAATACAATGTGCAATTTATTAAACCAAAATGAAGAGAGAGCAAATGAGGACAAATGTGGGTACGTGCACACACACACACAGTCATTCCTGTGTTTGGATTCATACCTGCCAGGCTGGTCGGGGTACTTCTGTTTGCAGTAGGCCTCTAAAGACGCATACACTTTCTCTCTCAGAGCTTCTACTTCACCTGGATTGGACAGACCTTTAGAGTCTGTGGAGAAAACAACAGCAATTTAGACAATTAGAAAGGAACAGTGTTTCATGAGCAAACGTATCCTCGTACAACGGTTCATATGATATCTTACCTCATTTTTCGTGCCTTCCTGCATGTAATATGCAAGTTACGTAAAAAATAAGTCACCGTTTGGGTTAAAATAACTATGGAAATGGCGTGAGAACAGCCTGCAGGAACATGTATACACTTGCTTTCTTACATTCTTCTTCACATTCTTACATTTTTTTGCAAAATGCTGTCTCTTTTGGCTAGTGAAAACTCGAGCAAATGCCTTGCTCAAAGGCACTGTGCAGTAGTTTTATGATGGAGAGCCGAGCCTTCCTAACTTACAAGTTGAGCTTTAACCCTGCAGGCTCTTTGTGGACGTGTGTCGCCACATTCTGGGTTAGTCCAATTAGGAGTGCGCTAATTTAAGCCTCACTGGAGGACCCAACACAAACACGTCATTGATTAACATTTCTGATGAACAAAGCGTTGCACAATTGATCAACAATGAATGAACATTTGTTGTTAATGACTGGACTCGATCACACAGTGTGGGAAAGAAACGACTGAGGGCCTTTTTAGCCTCGCCGTCCCCTCCTACACCCCCCCCCCCCCCCCCTACCCCACCCTTTGCTTTCTCCGTCAGACCAGTCTTGTGAACCCCTAATTAACAAGGAATCAGGCCGAGACGTGAACCGGGGCCAGTGGGCCTGGATGCGGCCCGAACAAAACGCCGAACACAGAGGATCAGTGTGTCTGGGGTGAGCGGCTCCACAGTGGCCCCAGAGGGACGGAGGGAGGCTCCCGCACTGAGTCATTAAAAACCTGGGTCACATTCATGGGTTGGTTTAGTTTACTTTGGTGCCATGTGGATGAGGTTTAAATACAGAACAGCACACATAGATAGCAGGCGTGACACATGCCTTGGCAACACATGGGCCTCAATTAAAGAAAACACGCTGCCATAAGCTTTTTTTGGCCAGGAAAATGCCATAAAAAAAAATCACAGTAGGATGTCGTATTATTAAATAAAGAATCCTTTGGTTTACCATCAGCACATGCACATCAATAGAATATGCATTGTATCAGCTTTTCTTATGCAGAGGTGGAAGCACATCAGTTTTACAAGTCTCAATTTCACAAGAGAAGTCCAAAGTCAAGTTCAAAGAAAACATGAGCAAGTCAAAAGCCAGTTCCCAATCCTCAAGTTACATTAATGAGGTCAAGCTGATCCACAAGTCCAAAACTTAAAGTGATACTCCACCCAAAATGTAACAGTATCAAAACTCTTTGGATTGAAAGGTCGACGAAAAACGTAGTTTCCTCACTCCAAAAATCACGGATCCCAATGGTGACATGTTTTATTTTTCGGCTAGACCGCAGAGGACCAGCCTTACAAGCGCAAAATCTGTCACTGAGCGATGAAGTTACACGATTGGTCAGCCGAGTGTTGGAGTTTCCTCATTGGCCGTTTCTCTTTGAAAATGAAAAAGTCAGTGGTTCCACTCACCTGCGCGAGTGATCGCCTCGCTTCCAAGCATTGGACGCATGATGGGCTGCCACTAGACGCAGGCACTAGGCACCTGATTGGACGAACGCTTTCCCTCGTGGCAAAGAGTATTAATTTATGTTCTTTGCTCTTGGGCTGCTGCTCCCAGCTTTCAAACCGCAACCAACATGGCGGCTCGTTTGGAAAATTTCTTCTCTTATATCAAACATTTTATGTGAGACATAAGCCATGCAGTTGCTAAATCTGTCTTTATTTTGGACCGACAATGGTTAGTTTAAAAGTTTCTTAAGAAAGAAAAATGCTTGAATGGATGAATAGAATCAGAGTACTGATGGGGCAGTGGAGAGAGTGGATTATGCTGCAAGGGGCGGTTCAAGAAGCTTCTCTGGATGTTTTCATATTTTTCTTCCTGCTGTGAAACGTTGTTGCCGTTGGAATCGATTGTAACCGAATTCCGGCTGCGTCAGTAAAGAAACTATTTACAGCCATCTGTCGAGCATACAGGAGGAGAGAGTTTGATACTCAAATATAGATTTTAGGTGGAGTGTCACTAAGCGTCAAGTCCTTAATGAGTCATATTCTATTTTAGCAATAATAATAACAGCTGAATCTTTTTTTTTTTTATCTTGGTTATAGTTAGAAACAGTAGCAGCCCTACAGCACATACAGATGTTTGTGTTTAAGTGGCACTTTTTTAAATTGTTCCAGTATTGAGGGAGAACGCTGTAAACGAGTTCCGAGGGCAAGTGAGCAGCGTCAATGTAGCGTTACATTCACTAAGGGTGCTTTCACAAACCATAGTCCGTTTTGCTAGTCCGAATCAGAGTTAAATTGATCTGATCTGATTGGTCTGTTTGTTATAGTGTCCAAGTCCTGCTCAATGAGAAGTCTCATTGTGAAATCTGAATATCCGTATACTCTGGCTCAAATAAATAGGGGTGGCTATACCGACTTTGTCCTCCGGCAACATCACCTCGCCAGATTTCAGATCGGAACTTCTCCTTGAGCGAGACTCTTTCCATAATGTCAGACACTTATAATAACAATCTGAGCATCTCATGGCAAAAACAAGCACTTTTAGTGGACGTAACTGACGGTGCCAGCTTGCCCCAATAGGATCACATTGCAGCCCGCGAGCGGTTGCAATGAAATTTTTGTCCCTATTAGTCACTTAGACACAAAAACATGGGCAAATAGGGTCCAGGTTGAAATGTAGCTCGATAACCCTTTAAGTTGTTATTTTAAACTCAGATCACACAGCTTCCAGACATTTACCTACTGTGTTCTCATTGATTTGGTTCAAAGTGAAATTGAAACTAGCATTAAAAAGACAGTGTTCAACAGTGCATGTTCTTTTAAAAACCACGCATCTTTGAAACTCCCAATTTACAGCTTCTTTCACCTGCCACAGCAAATGCAAGCTTCCACGTAGTGATAGTTACCTGGGTTGAAAAGGACTATAGCTCGAAGGCACCCCAGTTCTGTCTTGTCCATCTGCATGTCCCTCATCTTTGACACCAGTTCTGTGAGCACTCTGCACAAAAGAGACAAAAAAAAGTCAGAGATGAGGGTCATTCAAAATCCAAAAGTATTTTTGTGTTATATCAGACAACCGAGTGCCAGAAATGTTTAGATCACATCTAATTGGAACATTTTTGTAAACAAAAAACCACTGTGAATTATCCAGATCCAGACATTAAAAATGTATTTTAATGACTATCCAGCTCAGTTCTATTTAAAAACAAATACACACAGGCACACATACGCTCAGCCCACGTAGGCACAGTTAGATCAGTGGAAAAGTTTACAACCCAGCAAAGTAATTATATTTAGTACTTGGTTTTCATAAAAGGAAAGCCACAGAGTAAACACAAGCTGTAATCTAACACCAGCGCTCCCACTGTCTGTGTGTGACATCACTGGTGGGAGTGTCGGGTGCGTGGAGCCGCTCGAACTCCTCACCCCTCTTTGACTCGGTCACACCCTCTCCTCGGCGCTCTGTATTTTCCCTCTCGCTCCGTCTCTCTCTCTCTCTCTCTCTCTGTCTCTCTCTCTCTGTCTCTCTCTCTCTCTCTCTCTCTCTCTCGGATTGTAAAGTCAATTGTGCCTCATTCTAATTCAATTTGTTCTGAGGAGGAACAACAGGGTTAGAGAAAAAAAAAAGAAAGAAAATAAAAGACTGAAGTGTTTAAGTTAATCAGTGTCTTCATTTGTATGGTGAAGAGAGAGGAGTAGATAAAGAAACATTATCGGTTCTCTGCATCTTAATGCTTGCCACAGTTAATGCCAGAGATTGGGATATGTCCCGAGGCTGTGAACGCCGATGACTGAGCACAGAGGCTCGTGATGGGTGACGGTGAGGGGCAGAGATACTGAGAAGAAGAGACGTATATTCAAAAGATAGACAGCTGATAATGTGGGTTTGATGACAGCACCTGTAACTGACAGCTCTGTTTGATCTCGGATTCTTCAGGAGCTTGTACTGAACACTACAACTGCAATTTTCATTTTCTAAATAAATCATCTGGGCCAAAATGATAATCCCGATTATTTTGATCAATATTGAGATTAACAATTATTCATAGATTTTAGGGACAAAATATTTGTATTGAAATTTCACATGTAAATAAATAGAGCTGCTTTCACTTGCATGTTGCGCTACATTCAAACCATCAACTAAATGTTATCCTTTCACTTTGTTATAGTCATCTACAAAAAACAACAACATTCAAATGATTAGGAAATACATAATTGTATTTTTATTTAAATATTTGCTTTGATTAAAAAAGGTCTTGCCATTAGTTGTTCTAATTATATATTATAATCTGCTTAGAACTAGTGTTAGGAAGTTAATCAGGTCATAGTTCCCTCTCTAATATCTATTTTATATTGCCGTGAAAACATCTCCCTCAAACAACTGGATTTATTCAAGTTTCTCGCCAAAAACTTCATTTTACAAGATTACATTTCAACTCATCATGATAGCTTTATAATTTACTATCGACAAATACTCATTTTTACTGAGTAGAGTTTGAATGTACCATAATGGAACTGGATGGAACCTCCGTTAACGTTGGCTGTTTAGCTCTGTGTCGTCGGCAGACGAGTCGGTCACTGTGATTAAGCAGCATCATGGGAATGAATTACAGTATAATAAGAGTCTGATTAAGTTAGTTATTTCAAATGCTTTTAGGTTATTTCCCAACGGCTTATGTGGGACTTACAGTTGTGACAAATTGCAGCTTTATGTCCTCTTCACTCACGCAGAAGAAACCACCACACCGTGTGACGTTACTGACTGTGCCGCTGTGTGCCGATGAAATTGATTTATGCCGAGTTTTCTGAGTGGAGCATTTTAACATTAATATCGCAGTCAATCATGTTCATTTAATTGTGGGAAGCCAAAATCGTGATGGCGATTATTATCCGATTAAATGTGCAGCCCTAGCATCCTCTATGACTTTCCAAATTGTGTATCTGTGTTCAGCTCCAGGTGTGATGCTGCTGAACAGACACGGCAGACTCCTGCGAGGTTTCAGTCTGTCAGACAGCTGGGATGTCAATAACCGTCACCAGGGTGGTTCCCGACCATGCCTGACTTCACTGTGAGTGATTTGTGCATGGATTTTTTGGGGGTTTTGACATTTTCTGAGCAGTTCAGCGTTTCGGTGAGGCCCCCTGGTGCGTACAGGTGTACATATTTAATATAGTGGAGTCAATCAATAGTCTCCTGTGCTGCTTTGCCTTTCATGACTTCCAGTCTAGGTGTAATATTTCAGTGGAGGAAAACAAAATGTCATATGCTGTAAAACACTTTTTAATAAAACATACTTATTAAACGGTGTTAGAAGTCATATCTAAAGATTTATTAGTAGTTAATGTATTATTTATTAAGGCTTTATAGATCAGTAATAAGGCGTTAATAATGTTTGAGCTACTTAAGAAGACATAGCAAGTTATGCTGTAGGAGTATCCAGTATACACTGATAAAATAGATTTGTGTCACAATCTGGCAGACATTACGGCATTATTGATGGCCTATTACTGATTGGTAAATCATTGAAGAAAGATTCATTAACATTAATAAAGCATTAGTTACAACTTCTTAGGTATGCCTAAAATCTCACCACTTTCTAGGCTTACTTAACAAAGGGTGTTTACGTTTATAATAATTACTAAATCACTAAATAGTTACATAATCATTTATTAATGCTTTATAGACCAGTAATAAGGCATTAATAAGGTCAACTTTTGAGATACCTAAAACGACAAAGCAAATGATGCTGGAGGAAAACAAACAATGGTCAAAATAATCTTTCAAAACCTTGCAAAAGCCATTATTAATGGCCTTTAAAACATTTGTTAATTGATTAACCACTAATAAAGCCATTAGTTACAATTCTTAAACCACTTGTGAAAATTATTATTAAAAGTGGTAGCGGTAGGTTGCACTTAGCATTCATTTAAAGACAACAAAGTTAAGTAATATGGTAATAATGACCTGTCAAAGATGGCTCCCACTCCGGCACTATGGGCGCTGTTGCGGTGGACGTGCAGCCCCGTCGCCAACAGGATCCCATCTTTAATCGCTATCGAACGGTGCGAAAATGATGCAATGAGGAGTTCATTCCAACCTGCGGCAGAGATTTGGGAAAGAGATCGAGGGAAAGTATGAGGGGAAAAAAAAGGCAAATCCCGGTACAAAAGTTCACACAGTATTCAGCCAAAATGAAACTGACAACAAAGGGGGAATTCCAATGAATCAATTAAGCTGCGCGGTAAAAGCGTGCAGCTTTCTCAAGCGCAGGCATCAGGTTATTACGAAGACGTTTGAATCACGCTTTCTGAGGAGACAAGCGTGTAAAAGGGATGAACTGCGCCTGCCATCACAATAAAGACAACAGGCTTGATGTGCCAAAGCAGGGGCTTGACACAGGGAGCGCCGAAGACACAAGACGCTGCCTTTTGAGTGACAGGGCTCCTTTAACTGTTCTGCCTGGCAACACTCGCCTCTTCTCCCCAGAGTTGAGTCGGGTATGAGAGGAGCCGGGATGCTTTTATCTGTGATACAGCAGAACTAAAGCGGTTATTTATAGAAAACCTGAGAGCCGAGAAGAGACGAGCTCTCCAGAATAATGTCTCTCTCTCTGCTTTGCTGAAGTCTCTCCATCATTGGATGTGCTCAGGATAAGGAATTATGGGAGGATTTTTTTTCTTCCTTTCAGGGTATGGGATGGGTGTGTAATAGCATTTTTTTTCCCCCTCAAGGTGGATTTAGAATAGAATGGTGTAATTTGGAGCGACAAGCAGGCAACAAGGGCAATGTGTTGAAAGAACCCAAAAGACCTCCGTGCATGTGATGTTAGCGAATGTAAGAGAAGTGACAGATTGTTCACTCTGTGTTTTACGTGGCTGCTTCTGTGATCCTGAGCGGTTAGCTTGCTTTTCTGCATACAGCAGATACACACAATGAACTGACCTTGGTGGGTCTGAGTCACGTGGCTAAGACAGTTATTCATAGTTATGGTCCGATTAGTCTATTCAAGTTTTGTTTTGCTTAGATTTTCCTACCTAGATACAGACCAACAGCTAGCACTAGTATCTGTGTTTTCCCATAGATGGTTTCTGGATTTTTCTGTCTATATTCTAACATCAGTGGGTATATCTACTCTTATTTAGGATCATAAAAATTAAACACCTCGTCATTTTTAACAAGATAAAACAGCAACATATTCTATAGTTCTGGTTAACAGGTTGTCAAAGTGTCATGGAAGCTGTAGCTTTTGAATGTAGGGGTGTATAGGCTTTTACACACCGGAGGCGTAATGAATAAACAACACGAAAATGTGAAATACTCATCTGCAAATAAACTGGGAAAAAAAAGTTTGGAAACTTGTGTTTGGTGGATTATTTCTCTGTTGTGACAATGCGAATTGGCATTGTATTTTACATCGTTGGAAAGCCTGTTTATTTACCTTCACAATGATGTCCAACTTGTAAGGATCATGCATTTGTGGGATGAGCAGCACAGCTGATTATGTGGGTAGCGCCCAAGAAAAATTTGCTAAAATGCTCTGCCAAAGGTAAACAGTGTATTCTCATAAGGCTACCAGGAAGCCTGCAAACTAGTCATGGAGCATTTGCCAGAGTTTTCACATGTAACTGGAGAGGTCATTATGGAACAAAATCATCATCGTCAGTCATTGTCATTGTTTGTTGGCTTTTTTACGACCTGTTTAAGCCCTTTTCTTGACAGACCTGCTCGTAGAAGGATGACCTGGTCGTCCAGTGGCAGCTCAGAGAAGTGGGGGATCCTCTTGGCCCACTCCACCAGGGTAAAGAGCTGTTTGTCGGCCGCCTGACAGATATTTGTCACCGGGTCGTTGGGCTGCAGGGAAACACACAAACACACATAAATCCTCGAAGTAAGTATGAAATGAAAAGGTGTCATATTTTTTGTTTTAGTCTAGGTGTCTCTTCTTGGCTGAGAGCCTGGTGTCAGGTTGAACCACCTGTCAACACACACATATCACGCTTACATGAGTACTATGCTATGAATAATATCCTCTAAAGAGGAGCAAGTAGGAAGACAAAACAAACAGTGATTCTGTCCCAGCTTGTGGAGGAAATACCTGCAGAGAGCTGCCGGTGAAAAAAAAAAAAAAAATGACTTTCACCAAGCAGGCTCTTTCTTTGGGGACTGTTTAGCCGACACACAAATCAGCCTTTCGGAGAGCTAGTGGAGCTCAAGAGGCCCCTCCTGACACTCCACTGACACTTCACAACATAACAAGCGCTAAGGAGCTCCAACGGGACTTTATTATCAGGCTGGGCAGGCCTATAGAAAACTCAGCAAATGATTGTGTATAATGATTATTCATATTTACTCACAGTAAAATGTATAATGATAGCTGACTGACTATTCTCCAGGGCACATGCCTGAAACAAATGTCCACTATCATTATCTATCAAATGCTAATATGAATTAATTACCGGGTATCTATTTTTATATTTACAAGATTTTAATACGTTTTCGAAAGATTAATTGTCGTTATTCAAGGTCAACATTTCTGAGAGGGAAAAAAAAAATCATGTGGTTTTGATAAGTGATAAAAACAAGCAGTTCTTGGTAGTGGACTGGGCTGGCTAATGGACGCCACTGTGCATTGTCCATTTAGTGCCAGAAATAGGACTAGTTCCTCTGTGAAATAAAAGGTGAACCAAGGAGAAAGCTTCAATCCTTCATTGATTTCACTACATTAGATCTATTAGGGCTCGAGGAGAGATGAGCATAAAAGCTGGAAGAAAGGCCAACGAAGGATCTTACATGGACATATCTATTATTTTAATGTATCTTATGTAAGGCATAATGCATATGCTTTTAAAAAGCCTCTCTTCGCTTTGGCTACTAAATAGCGTTAAGTGTAATCTCAGCGGTGAATCTAGAACATTTACAGTTAGTGTCAAAGAAAGTATGCTCCATTAAATGTAAAAATGTCTTCAATTGCAGAACAATTTATCTTTTTACACAAACGTTTGTATTTGATTACAAGAATTTCAGCTCCCCTGGAATCAAGTAAACTCACATTTACCATTGAACAAGGCTGCAGACAGGATTTTTGAACATACATTGCATCTACTAGAACATGTTTACATGCTTTAATGTTCAAGAAACGTTTTAAGCTTGTTTGTTTTAAGCTTTAGCTTTGTTTGACGGCTTGCCAAACTAACCGCTTGGCAGGTATTATGCAAATGTGTTACTTGGTGACATCACCACGTTACAGAAGAAAAGGCAGGACCTCAAGCACGGCGTTTCAGACAGTTCAGGAGCAGTGTTTCTGTGGGGGAGAGTAACTCCCTTTGGCAATGTTACTTTGCAGACCTTTCACGAAAAACTATAAAACACACTAAAGAAAAGGGGAAAAAAGCACCAAAGCATAATAGGTCCTCTTTAAGATGATCATTTGTGTGCAATTGAAGCACCAGTCCAGAGACAAGGACTGCTTGTCCTTAACTGTCTCGATTCATCAGAATGGGAGACATTATTCTTTGACCAACAGGGAGTTTATGAGCAGTGGTGGAATACTGATGCAACACACATACAGTATGACTAACTCACTAAAATGTAAATCCATCTGGGTAGGGGAAAAAAAACAACAGAACAATACTGTCAATCTCTGACGAGTAATTTGCCATCATCCCAAGAGCACATACCCCTTGATATGCATGTGTGCAAACAAAGACTTTGTGCACACGCTTTTGTGCATAATTTTAAATCAAGTAAACATCCTTAAATTCTAAGCATCCCTGTGTGAACTCGCACTCTGACAAAAACAGTCAGCAACTTCTCCCCAACTTCCTTCTGCCAAATCCCACCGATCGATGCTCAAAGCTCGGAGGATCCCCACATCAACTGCGGCTCTCAAGAGAAGATTAGTTCGAGATGAAGGAGAAAACATCCCTCCGCTTACACTCTCCTTTTATAATACGCGGGCCAAAGACTATCCCTTCCTCTCCTCCACGTTCCCTCCCTACGGTGTGAAACTCACACTGACTGCAGAGTATCACAGATATGAAAAACTTAAACCAGACACAAAGCCTACACTGTTTTTGAAAACGGAAAGACGTCTCTTTTTTCCTTCTTCAGGGGGAGAAAGAAAACAGGCATCTTATGAATATTTCAGCATCTGATCTCCGTGGGAGACGTGGACGACGCAGCTCGGTGCGACAGCTTTTCGTGAGCTGCGTTTCCCCCTCAAAAACACATAAACAGATTTGGCTAATTCATTCCAAAGAGCGGCCTCGGCCAAAACAAAGAAAAGCAAAAAAAAAAAAAAGGGGCTTCGGTGTGCGTCACGGTCCAGCCACCCCTCCTCATAATAATACAAGTCCCAGGGTTCTCGTTAAACATGGCGAGCCTCATGAATGTTGTATGGCTATCTTAGCCGTGTTTACACTGACCTGGTTTCTTTGCGCCTGTCTGTGGAGATGACAGGGGAGAGGAGCTTACACTTCCCTGCAACAATCCTCCGGCATCACGTTACTGTACTTAATGTTCAAGTCACAGAACAGCATTTAGGATGTTATCGGGCCACAATGGAGGAGGCCGCTGTGACCTGTGAGGGAATTACATTAACCTCCATGTATCAGTAAAAAAAAAAAATCCACCTGGGAATATCTCCCAGCTCAGCCTCTTCTTCTACTCTGAAGATCGCAGCTAAAACTAGGAAGCAAATAGCTGAAACTTGAGACAGAGAGCAAGAGAAGAGTTTAAAAAAAAGTTTAAGTTTTAGCCCTTATTGCAGATTTCTAAACACCTGCCACAAAAAAAAAAACGTCTTCATTCCCAGCAAATCAAAGAGTTTACGGCCACACATGCTTCCCCGCCATGGTCGATCAACCCAGCAACTTAGAGAAATGCCAGGCTTGCATACTGTCCTATGAAATTTTCATCACTCGAGGAGGGGAGACGAAAGATTTGCCTTTCAATTTTTCATTATTCAGCTTGAACCAGACTATACTGGCGTGACAACAGAGGGAAAACTCGGGTACTCGTACAGATCAGTATGAAAATGAATTACTCAAGTGTCCCACATTTTTTAGATTGGAAAAAAAAAAAAAAAAAGAAGCGGTCCTTATATGCTGGAGCGAGGATGAATCATCAGCTAATTATCATCCAAATAACAGCAACGCTTCCTGCCTTAAGCTGAGGAAAAGATAAGAAACTAAACCCTTATATAAATTAAGGCATAAGACGGTAGAACAGCCATCCAGAAATGAGACAAAGACAGGATGATAGAGAAGGAGAGGAATACATAGAATAAAGGTATATAAAGAAACACCCCCAGGATTAGAGAACGATAGCGTCTTCTCCTCTCCCCCTCCTCCTTATGAGGAGTCCTCTCCCTGACTGACTGAAGGCGCATTACTAACGCCTGTTTAACTTCTGTTCTAGGTCACCATGAGATAAACACACTTTATTCAGGTTGGCCAGACCCCGGCCATTAGACAGTGGCGGTGGCCTATTCATGGTGTACACTCATGGCCTGGGCCCTGTGATTAATTATAGCACGGGGCAGTGCCTCTCAATGGAGACATCACGGGGGGGAAGGGGGACTCGGAGAGAAGGGGAGTCCTTGTGGTCAGGACAGCCTGAATGCTGATACCCTGCCAACATCCTGGGCTCCAGTTTAGTTAAAGGGTCAGTTATAAAGCAGTGGGCAACACCACGGTCTGAAAAGTGAAGTCAATGTGGAAGTGCCTTAAACTTGCATTCTATGTAACAGCCAGCAGGGGGCGACTTCTCTGGTTGCAAAAAGAAGTCTGATTGTATAGAAGTCTATTAGAAAATGAGCCTACTTCTCACTTGATTTATTACCTCAGTAAACATTGTAAACACAAGTTTATGGTCTCAATCGCTAGTTTCAAGTAATCGTCAATACAGCATGATGTTCGTTTAGTAAATTATGGTCCCATTTAGAGTCAAATAGACCATAAAGCAGGGGATGCCTGGGGGCGTGGTTACCTGTGATTGAGAGGTCGCTACCACGACGTTGTCCGGTCTGGAAGTTGTCCGAGTTTTCATCTTAAAACTTTAACCATTTCACAGTGTGTTTTCAGTTCATGAAAGTTAATTGTAACATTTTGGTCGCCTGAAAATGTCTTATTCAGCATTCGGTTGTTTTTAGCTCCACCCTCTGGTTGCAAAAAAACAAGATGGCTACAACCAAAATGCCAAACTCAAGGCTTCAAAGCGGCAGTCCACAAACCAATAAATGACGTCACGGTGACTACGTCCACTTCTTATTTACAGTCTATGGTTTAAAGTAATTTTTTCTTGCTAACTCTTTCAATTAATTTATTCTTCTTTCCCAGTTTTCTCCATTTTGGAATGCCCAATCCCCAGTGCATTGCTGTCCTCGTCACTGCTGCTGTTGGACTTTGGATGGCTACAGACAGACAGCCACGTGCTCCATGACACATGGCATCGCCAGCCTCTTGTTTCCACCTGCCAGCGATGAACATCAGCAGGAGGCCATAACCAAACCAAGAATGGCTAGAGCAGTGACAAGGACATCGACCCTTCCTGGCTTCCCGACATGGCCAACAATAGATGTGAACTGAGGTTCGTTTGTGGTGTTCAAAGCACTCAAAACATGACCTTCATTCTTTTCAGCTCTATTATATTGGGGTGGCAGCCAAAGTTCCAGAGGCGAATATCTCAAAACCAAAACGATATGCACTGCTCGATACTGGACCTTTAGGTGTAAGTAAGAAAATACTCTGAATTTGGTGAACTGACCCTTTAAATATACAAAAACAAAAGTCTTGGCAGCAGTAACGGGTATATAAAGCATGGCACATAACTTAAACAAGGTCCAAAGAGATATTCAAGAAACCTTGGGAAATGATGATTCATCAAGATTGGCGAGCCAAAAAAGTCATATACCAAAGTAGGGCAGGGTTGATATGGCTGAAATTATATAACACTATGAATAAGGATAGTTTCTTACATCAATACATCACAATATGGCAAATATGTGCAAAATGCATATCAAATTGCATAACGAAACCAATCCAAACCGTGTTCTACTATTACACATTGCATTAGATTGTTTCATACTTACTACTAGTTCCCTACTACAAAATAATCCCAATATTATTCCACTTATTAATATACAATTCTCAGCCCTGTACGTCAGTATATTAGTGCTGTTTTCATCTCTTCTGTAGTCCTTTAGAAAACCTCCTGTTCTTGGTGTCAGGCAGGCAGCAGCGGGCATCAAGGGAGCCACCGTGGCTGAGCCCAAAACACACTCAGTGCATTAGTGTGTCTGAGCTGCCAACACGCTCCCACTCCTTCTCCGCTCTCCCCTCTCCCTAATGTCAACGCTCATCTCCTACATTTCCATCCGGCCCCCTAAAATAGCTCCCATTTACTCACATAACAGCCCTCACATTTTCTACCTTTACTTCATAGGACATTTCCCTCCCCTGAAGCAGATGAATCCCAGAAGAAAGCCCTCCCTCTCTCCCTCCCTCCCTCCCTCCTTCACTCTCTCCATCCCCTCCTGCCTCCTTTGGTAGGCTGCTGCGCTGCCACCTCTGTTTCTCATGTTCCAGCAGAATTCCTGAGGAAGCTGAGGCTTTGTGGGATGCTTTCAGGAACAGTCTGCCCGTTGCATTATTCATCACTCTTAGTCTCGTCTGTGTCAAAGACAGCCCACAGTGCCCAGCTGTTACTGAGGGGATAGATGAGGGAACTCGCAGCTGAGTGAAGGAGCTAATGCAAGGTGAGCAGGTAAAACCAGCGCTCTAGACTACAAGCAGTCACCTCCAAAGGGACTAAAAGAGGGAGGACAAACAGTAATCACACCCAGCAGGCAGCCGGGGGTTGATAAACTTCCTGACTGTCAGTCTCAGACTTCACAAACAACCAAAAGCTTTATTAAAGCTTTATTACCGGAAACATATTTCCAAACAGCATGTCCCAATCGCAATCTGCATTACAATTCTAATTGGATGATGAGTACTATATATATATATGTATACTGAAAAATTACAAAAGTACATATGCGCTAAGCTGTTCGTATGCAGACACATTTTTATAAATGGTGTTGTTTCTTGACTCTGCAATTCAAAGCAAAAAATTAGATATACTGTAGGAGCTACATGCAGCTGGAAAAAATAAAACAAAATGTGGACAATGGTGGGACAGCTCCAGGAAGATTTTGGAAAGCAGAAAAATAAAGTATAAGCCATAAATCTGAAAAAACATTTTGCTTTCTCTTCTGCAAGTTTACTGGCAGTAGAGTTGGACACAGTTACAGTTTGATTCAAGTCTTGTTTCATCATTCATTCACTACGGATTAGTATATAGTATACTGTATGTAATGTATAATTAAACTTCACTGTATCTGTCCCCGTTAACTCAATAACACATATCAAAGGCTTTAACACATAGGGAATTCCCACATAGGGTACTGCAAACAATTTCACTTCATGTCTGTTTTCGCCTCTGACACCCCATAAACAAATGGTTTCTCAATGATGATGATGACAATGATACACAATAAGGTGTTCTTATATATGAAAATAACGGACACGTGATAAATATGAGTCTGTTATTTTCCCTATAAGGACACTTTAGAGTGTTTTATTATCACTGTCATCCATTTTTACAGTTTATTTACAGTCAGGTTAGGGTTATAGTGGGAGAGAATGGAGAATAGTAACAAATATACTCTAATAAATGTAGGTGTAAATATGCTCCCCACCAGCCCCTCAGTTAAATATAAATAAAATACCCCTTGTGTGTATCTGTGTGTGCCCATGGGCATGAACATGTACACAAAGTGATGACTTGTTGCAGGATGGCACAGTACAGTACGTGAGTGTTTGCAAAAGAATGCGTAAAAAATACCAACTCACCGAATTGGATGGCGCACCGAGGTTGGTCTCAATGTAGGTCTCGGTTTTGGGTTCCACCGCCTGCTCGGCCTCCAGAATCTTCTCCACGGGCATGTCCTCGTTGGCGCAGCTGGTGGACTCCACCTCGTTCTCATTTCTCTCCTTGGCTCGCTGGCGCTCCTCCTGAACGGCTGCATGTAACAAAACTGGTTCCGGTCACTACTGCTGTTTTTTGACGTCAACATGTGTTCAAGAGCTCATGTATGCTAACAGAAAAGATTCAGCATTGCAAGCTTACATGGTTTTCATTACTAAGCAAGGGTTTTCTATGAAAACGACTCCATACTGTGCAAAACAAGTAGTTATAAAATATTAAATGACTATTGGTAATGTGAAAGTGGTCACTCGTAATGACCCACAGAGAATTATTACCCATCTCCGGGGTTCTTTTAGCCTTTTTTAGCTAATTGTTTGGGTTTTTCAGCACATTTACTGTTTTGATTCACTCTCGCCGCATTCATCATCAGCCCCGTTTCAAGCAGCAGCAGGAAGCTGTTGTCAGCAAACAAGTTATGGCCCAAATAGTGCTGCAGGGATGCTGTATTTTTGAAGGCCAACCCAGAAGTTAGCATCACACTGGTTCCCTCGACAAAAAGCCAATGGGATTTTTCCATTGGGTTTTGAATTATTGCACGAAATAAGCTCTGTGGCAAATGTTTATGATAAAAAAAAAATTCTGCAAGATAATCTCCACAAATGATAAATGCAATCGCCAGAAGTAAAGAGCTAACATTAGGCTATAAACAATCTACACCGCGGTTGCATGACTTTACGTCACCACCACTAAGCTAAAGGCTAGTGTTTGGTATGATGACGTTTAGTAGTCTCATTTAGCCACTTGTTAGCAACTGCCTTTTTTAAGAGAAGTAAAAGCTTCAAAATTCAAAAGTGGGATATTTATTGATGTATTTCATGTCGTAGAACAAAATGTTAAAATCTCTTAAGCTTGTGTTAACCACAGACCTTATTTCAGGCATCCAACTTAAAAACACATTCAAAAACCCATTGACTTTGAGATGAGGGAACCGGAAGTGCTATAATGCTAACTCATTTCACGGTGTTAGGACTTATTCAAGCCGGCCCAGCACCAAATGGCAGACAAATTTTGCAACTAGCTGATGAAGAAAGTGTAGCTTTTTTTTTGTAGCTGCAGCTAAATGTAGCTGCGATAGAGCCACATATATTTCTAAAGATTTGGTGGAGACCAAACAAGAGTGAATATTGGACTTCCAATCATCAGGATGTCAGGACTGTGCTTTTCACCTTGTTTTTTGTTTTGCTTAACCACTGAGGTGGACTGCAAAATCCAGATTGTATTAATTTTGTCATTTATTTGTGGAAAGACAAATATCAATCTGCCAATGTGGTGAGGTTATTCCACCCGTTTCCAAATCAACTTTGCGCAACAATGAGTCTGAATGTTTGAGATACTGAACACGACTCATTTCTAGAGACATTCTCAAACAAGGGGAACTGCAGTGGGAACCACACTGGTACATTACTTTTTATACTCTGAAGAAAAACAAATGATGCGGGATGTATCTGCGATGAAATGACTTGACAAGGCAGATGTCTTTTTTTGTTGTTGTTTTGCAATGCAGTTGTATAAGTAGATGGAACAGCTTTCAACACTGAATCTTCCCTTTGATTAAATACTTCAATTCTTGCTCAATACTCAGGTACACATCAGTAGAAAACTGAATACATCTCTTCATTTGTATCTACACACACACATATTTGTACATACAAAGTGTGTGTGCATGCTTGAGTGAGTGCTCTCTTGCCTGTGTCAAGTCTGCATGTGCGAGTGCCTGCTACAGTCAATGTGTAAGCCAGTGAATAGTGCATGACCCCGTATGTATGATGACGGTAAACATATCCAAGAGAGTTAAATCATCAATAATTGTTTTCGACAGCACGGATGGAATATATTTACAACCTTAGACCTACATTATGCACAATGCAGTAGCGTGGAAATGTTCAAGGACTTCTCTCAGCTTCCTTATCAAAGGGATGTGTTTTTTTTTTATGTAGTGCTCAATGACAAACAGCCA